>NC_060278.1:4117400-4251284 GCF_021613505.1 Equus quagga
ATAACAGAGTTTTGAAAGAGGGAGATAAATTCCTTTAAAATTCTCATTAAATTCATTGATCTTCTCCAGAAAAAATTATCCCTACAAGAAAATTTTGACTTTAAATTCAGAAAAAAATCATTTGAAATGATACTAGCTGCTACAAACTAAAGGTTTGTGTCCCTCAGAAACTTATATTGAAACCTCATCCCCAATGTAACGGTGTTTGGAGGTGGGGCCTTTGGGAGGTGATTAGTTCATGAGGGTGGTACCCCTATGAATGGGATTAGTGCTCTTATAAAAAAAGACTCCAGAGAGCTCCTTTGCCTTCTATGCCATGTGAGAATACAACAAGAAGTCTATAACACAGAAGAGGCCCTCACCCCATCGTGCTGGCACCCTGATTTTGAACTTCAAGCCCCCAGAACTATGAGAAATAAATTTCTGTTCTGTATAAGCTACCCAGTCCCTGATATTTTATCAGAAGAATCTGAATGGACTAAGACACAGCCCAAATAAACTAAAACACTAGCTTAAAGACATAACATTAATAATATAATGGTACAAGAAAATTTTAAAATATACAAAATGCTGTTTTATATAAAATAAGCTGGTAAGTGTGGTAGGCAGAATTGATGGCCTCCATGATCTCATCCCTGGGAGATATAATCTACTCCCTTTGAGTGTGGGTGGGACCTGTGACTTGCTTCTAGCCAATAAAATAGAGCAAAGTGATGAGACGCCACTCCTTTTATTAAATTGCAGTATTTATCTAAAGTGAGGAGATGTCACTCCCACGATCATGTTGCATTATACAGAGAAGACCATATGGCTGAGAGGAACTGAAGTTTGCCACATCCACTCATGCTTGGAAGAGGACTCCAAGTTACACAACGGGAATAAAGCCCAGCCAACGCCTTGACTGCAGCTTGGTGAGACCTTGAGCATAGGACACAGTTAAGCCATGTTCAGACCCCCAACCCACTCAAACTGTGAAACAACATAAATTGTTTAAAGCTGCCAAATTTGTGGAAACTTGTTGCCCAGGAATAGAAAACTAACACCATAAAGCTGTACATTTTATATTCAGTATCTCCAGTGGTACTCTCATTTCCTTCCCAAATTTATATTATTGGATTCTTGAATCATTCAGGTGCATACTTGTAGGACACAACTCCAGCCGCTCACTAAAATGGGTGATGAACTCTGATGGTTAATAAGAAGTTAACTTGTAGCAAAAGAAAGAATTCCAAAACCAAGATGAAATAAAGGGGTCACTTGTATTCCTTTCATTGGATCACATAAAAAAGAGTGGGCTCTACAGTTTACAATTTCTGAAGAACTTTTTCTTACTTGCTTTTTATGCCTCTTACATCTTTCTGAGATAGATACGGCAGCTATTATTTTACCCATTTTAGTGACAGAAAATAGGAAGTTCACGCAGGTTAAAGTGACTTGGCCAATGTCACATAACTAGTAAGTCCCTGTTCTGACTGCCAATGTGATGTTGTTTCCTCCATGATATTGCCTGTAGTTGAGTAAACGATGGTCATTTTGATAACCTTGACAGAAAATATGCCTGGATTTACCATTTTATTTTCTGAAATTTGCTGAGAAAAGTCAACCAACAAAAAAGAAATATCTTAGGAATAACTTTAGTACACACACACAGACCCGCCCTATAGTCACATACACACTAATATTATCTATACACATAATTCCCCAGAGCACTTATTAATCAAATTTAGATGCACAGAGAGTGTATGTTACCTGAACTTGAAGCAAATCTTCTTTTGTTTTAAGCTCTTGAACTACAGGCTTGTCCCTGTAATTAAAATTGTTTTAAAATATATCATGATACTTTAAATTACATGACTACTTTTCTTTCTTGAGGAGTACTAAAACCATTTTAAAGAATAAAATTTTTCAAAAGAAATTCATAATTTTTTAAAGCCATAAAATCCATATAGGTTAAATGATAGATAACTGAATAACATTTCTCAAGTTAACTTCTCACTGATATTATTAAAATATGGAAAGATGAGATGGAGCAAGAATTTTCAAAGTACATTAGTATTTTTTCTATTCTGGACATCTTTTCTTCTCTAAGTCAAAGGTCAAGACCACTTGTCCAGTGAATTTCTTTTCAGAATTTGTGGAAGTCTATAAAAATTGAAATCATAGTTTCTTTTTTAAATTATACATTTACATTAGGATTTGACCAAGCAAATTCAAAATATAAAAATTATATTACTAAAGAAAATATTCACTTAATAAGGCCACTGTATGATAATCCACCAGATATAAACATAGATAATTGTTTTTATAAAATAAGTACAATCAAGAAGTAAAGTAAAAAGAGAACCACCCAGTCTAGGAAGTTAACATAAACATTACAAATCATTAGCTAGACCATCAAGGAAACCATGTAAATCCTTTTTTCCCTAAAACTATTTACAGATGTGATTCTGTTTACCTATTCCTGAATATCTTGTGGTTCATTCTCTTCCTCTAATTCAAAGTTCTTTGTTCTTCCCTTCTCAGCTTTCTCCCACAATCATATCCTAGTCTGTTTATAAAACTATATATTAGCTAGTGTTATCTCTTTTAGAAACCTGTTATTTTTATATGACCTCAAATTGTTTGCATAAAGTGAAAATATAAAGGAAAAAGGAAAAAAAATATTGACACGTATTTTTATGTCTTACTTTTCTGAATTCTCAGGTTTTCCTCTGTCTTTTTTCTTCTCCATTTTACCAGTTTTCTTTATTCGATCATATGTAGGCTTTGTTTTCTGTGTAATTTTATATAAGCCAAAGATAAATAGTTAAGGAGACAATAAATTATAGGTAAATATATAATATACATTACCAAGATTTCCATTTTACTTTGAGAATCACTATACTATGTTTCAAAGAAAACTTATCTGAATAGAATCAAAACGAAATTAATGATACAGCCAGAACATTTGTTATCATGCTTTACTGAATGTAAGCTGTATATAAGCTAATACATATCAAAACAATTAAACACCCCTGACAAATCACATCCAGTTCTGTATATGTCTTCTTGAAAAATCACCTCACTATAGAAATCATGCAAAAAAACTTGAAAGACATGTGGGGAAAATGGAATTAGGTGCACAGCATGCAAAAACATTGTCGATGATACATTAAAAACATAGAAGCTCAATAAAAACATTAGTCCAGTTTTACAAAGTTAAATGATTAAGAAATATATACTAAGAGAAATACAGCTCTTTATCTTGAAAAAGACACGAAGCTTGCTTGTGAAAGTGGGCAATGAATAGGCTGCAAGTTATAAATTATTGTGCAGTACTGGAAGGACGATTATCTGAACTTGGATGAAAAGCTGTAACACCAGATGTGGACTGGTGCAGTACACTATACACATGGTGAATCAAGGCAGCTTGTAGAAACTATTTTCTGCCTTCACCTAGTACTTTTTGCAGACGAAATTGTGCATAAGCAAATGTAAATGTAAAGTTCACATTATGCTCAAATTGTGTGATCATGTTGGAACAAGTGTGCACTTCAAAACAAATATTATAGGCAAAATGGTGGGGTGAGCTGACCCGGGATTCTCTCCCCTCTAAAATACAACAAAAGATTGGAAGAACTGAATTTCAGAGAATAAACATAATGCCAGCTCCTTAGAGACCTACAATACCAAGAAGGCAGAGATCATAAACCTTGCTTACATCCTCGGAGGCGCTGGAACGGTAGGAGAGAACATCGCTCCCTCCCCTAGAGTCTGCGATCGCTGCGGCGTGGGTCGGGAAGGAGCGGGGGAGGGGCCGCGCAACCGGGGGATCATCCAGGACTCCTGCCACTGATTCAGTGGAGACCCGCTGACAGGGGGAAAGCTTCCGTCCCCGGGGACCCCATAAATGAAGGGCCTTGGGAGACCAGAGAACAGAACTGATCTGAACCCAGACTGGCCTGTGAGTAACAGCCCCTCCCCCCCAGCAAAGCCAGTGGGCGCAGCCATCTTGCCCCAAGGCGGAGAGCTCATAACACGCAGCTCTCGACCCCCATCTAGTGGCGACAGGCTGTAACTGCAACTGAATTCTACCACCATGAGAAAAAACCGCTCCTCTACCATCCAGCAATTTATAAAAGCCCCAAACCAGAAGGAAAACAATAAAACACAGAATTAAGTCCTGAGGACTTGGAATTAGGTAAACTAAGTGATAATGAATTCAGAGCAGCTATAATCAAAAAACTCAATGAGGTAGAGACAAAGATAGAGAAACAAGCCGAGTTCTGGAGTTACTTCACAAAAGAGATTGAAATCATAAAGAAGAATCAAACAGAATTACTTGAGATGAAAAACACAATGGACCAGATAAAACAGAATACGGATTCCCTGAATGCCCGTGTACACAACATAGAGGAGAAAATTAGCATAATCGAGGACAGACAGGCTGAATGGTGCCAGACACAGAAAGAAAGAGAACTAAGAATTTAAAAAAATGAGGAAAATCTCCAAGAGATAATGGATTCAATGAGGAGTAAGAATATAAGGATCATAGGAATTCCCAAGAATATGGAAAAGGAAAATGGAGCAGAAAGTGTGCTTAACGAAATTATTGAAGAGAACTTCCCAAATCTAGGGATTGATGGAGAAATGTGTGTAGAGGAGGGTTTTAGATCTCCTAGATTTGTCAATGTAAAAAGAGCTACCCCACGGCACACAGTAGTAAAGTTGGCAAATAGGAATGATAAGGAGAGAATACTCAGGGAAGTAAGAAAAAAAAAGAGAATAACCTATAAAGGAGCCCCTATCAGACTGTCAGTGGATTTCTCTGCAGAAACCCTACAAGCTAGGAGAGAATGGAGTGACATATTCAAAGCTTTAAAGGATAAAAATCTTCCGCCAAGAATACTCTATCCAGCAAGAATTTCCTTCAGATATGAGGGAGAAATTAAATCTTTTCCAGACAAACAAAAGTTAAGGGAATTTGTAACTAAAAGCCCTCCATTACAAGAAATCCTCAAGAAGGCTCTCATACCTGAAAAAAGAAAAAAGGGAGAAAGGGGACACAATCCACAGACTAGGGAGACCGATGGATAGAACCAGAACAGGATAGCAAATATTCAATTATAGCATTAGGGTAAAGGTAAGGAAACTACCAAAACAAGGATGATCTTAGCACTCTAACTACCAATTAATAAGACGAGTTGGAATAAAAAATGAAAATAATTATTTAGGAGGGTAAGAACCAAGGGTCCAAATCAGTATTGGTCAAGTAAGTAAGAGACCACCAGAGAATAGACTATGTTATACACGAGATTCTAAATACAAACTTCAAGGTAGACACTAAAATAAAGTACAGAACAGAGTCACAAATCATAAATAAGGAAAAATCTAAGAAATCCAGCATAAGAAATTGCAGTATTAAATTGGTAGTCTAAAGCAAACAGGAAAAGAAATGCAGGAAAACAAGATAATGAGCGACAGATTAACAGCATTAAGCCCGCATGCATCAATAATCACTCTCAATGTGAACGGATTGAACTCTCCAATAAAAAGACACAGAGTGGCAAAATGGATTAAAGAACACGATCCAACAATTTGTTGCCTCCAGGAAACACACCTCAGCCCCAAGGACAAACACAGACTCAGGGTGAAGGGGTGGAGGACAATACTTCAAGCAAATAGCAAGGAAAAAAAGGCAGGTGTTGCAATTCTCATATCAGACCAAGTGGATTTCAAAATAAGACAGGTAAAGAGAGACACAGAGGGACAATATATAATGATCAAAGGGACACTTCATCAGGAAGAAATAACGCTCATAAATATCTATGCACCCAACACAGGAGCACCAAGATTCATAAAGCAACTATTAACAGACCTAAAGGAAGATGTTAAAAACAACACAATAATAGTAGGGGACCTCAACACCCCACTCACATCAATGGACACATCATCCAGACAGAAAATCAACAAGGAAATAGTGGAGCTGAATGAAAAACTAAAACAATTGGACTTAATAGACATATATAGATCACTTCACCCTGAAAGAGCTGAATACACATTCTTCTCAAGTGGACATGGAACATTCTCTAGGATAGACCATATGTTGGGAAACAAGGCAAGCCTCTACAAATTTAAAAAAATTGAAATAATAACAAGCATCTTCTCAGATCATAGTGCTATAAGACTAGAAATTAATTACAAGAAAAAAGCTGAGAAAGGCACAAAGATGTGGAGACTAAACAACGCACTACTGAACAAGCAATGGATCATTGAAGAAATTAAAGAAGAAATAAAAAAATACCTGGAAATAAATGAAAATGATAGCATGCCATACCAACTCATATGGGATACTGCAAAAGCTGTATTAAGAGGAAAATTCATCACAATACAGGCACATCTTAACAAACAAGAAAAATCCCAATTAAGCAACCTTAAAGCACACCTAACTGAACTAGAGAAAAAAGAACAAATGAAGCCCAAAGTCAGCAGAAGGAGAGAAATAATAAAAATCAGAGCAGAAATAAATACTATTGAAACAAAAAAGGCAGTAGAAAGGATCAATGAGACAAAGAGCTGGTTTTTTGAGAAGATAAATAAAATTGACAAACCACTAGCCAGACTTACAAAGAAAAAAAGGGAGAAAGCTCAAATAAACAAAATCAGAAATGAGCGAGGAGAAATAACAACAGACTCTGCAGAAATACAACAGATTATAAGAGAATACTACAAAAAACTATATGCCAACAGAATGGATAACCTAGAGGAAATGGATAAATTCTTGGACTCCTACAATCTCCCAAAGCTCACTCAAGAAGAGGCAGACAATTTGAACAGACCAATCACAAAGAAAGAGATTGAAACAGCAATCAAAAACATCCCAAAGAATAAAACCCCAGGACCAGATGGCTTTCCTGGGGAATTCTACCAAACTTTCAGAGAGGATTTAATACCTATCCTTTTCAAGCTATTCCAAAAAATTAGGGAAGATGGAACACTTCCTAACACATTCTATGAGGCCAACATCACGCTGATACCAAAACCTGACAAGGACACCACGAAAAAAGAGAACTACAGGCCAATATCACTGATGAACATAGACGCAAAAATTCTAAACAAAATTTTGGCAACCAGAATTCAGCAATTCATCAAAAGAATCATACATCAGGATCAGGTGGGATTCATACCAGGGACACAGGGATGGTTCAACATCTGCAAATCAATCAACGTGATACACCACATCAACAAACTGAGGAATAAAAACCACATGATCATCTCAATAGATGCAGAGAAGGCATTTGACAAGATCCAACAGCCATTTATGATAAAAAACTCTGAACAAAATGGGCATAGAAGGAAACTACCTCAACATAATAAAGGCCATATACGACAAACCCATAGCCAACATCATACTCAATGGGCAAAAACTGAACCCCATCCCCCTGAAAACAGGAACGAGACAAGGATGCCCTCTATCACCACTCTTATTTAACATAGTACTGGAGGTCCTGGCCAGAGCAATCAGGCAAGAAAAAGGAATAAAAGAAATCCAAATAGGGAGGGAAGAAGTGAAACTCTCGCTGTTTGCAGACGACATGATCTTATATATAGAAAACCCCAAAGAATCCATTGGAAAACTGTTAGAAGTAATCAACAACTACAGCAAAGTTGCAGGGTATAAAATCAATTTGCATAAATCAGTAGCATTTCTATACTCCAGTAATGAACCAACAGAAAAAGAACTCAAGAATACAATACCATTCACAATCGTAACAAAAAGAATAAAATACCTTGGGGTAAATTTTAACCAAGGAAGTGAAGGACCTATATAATGAAAATTACAAGGCCTTTCTGAGAGAATTGGATGATGACATAAGGAGATGGAAAGACATTCCATGTACATGGATTGGAAGAATAAACATAGTTAAAATTTCCGTTCTACCTAAAGTAATCTACAGATTCAACGCCATCCCAATCAGAATCCCAATGACATTCTTTACAGAATTAGAACAAAGAATCCTAAAATTCATATGGGGCAACAAAAGACCCCGAATTGCTAAAGCAATCCTGAGAAAAAAGAACAAAACAGGAGGCATCACAATCCCTGACTTCAAAACATACTACAAAGCTACAGTAATCAAAACAGCATGGTACTGGTACAAAAACAGGTGCACAGATCAATGGAACAGAATTGAAAGCCCAGAAATAAAACCACACATCTATGGACAGCTTATCTTTGACAAAGGAGCTGAGGGCATACAATGGAGAAAAGAAAGTCTTTTCAACAATGGTGCTGGGAAAACTGGAAAGCCACATGTAAAAGAATGAAAATTGACCATTCTTTTTCACTATTCACCAAAATAAACTCAAAATGGATCAAAGACCTAAAGGTGAGACCTGAAACCATAAGGCTTCTGGAAGAAAACGTAGGCAGTACACTCTTTGACATCAGTATTAAAAGGATCTTTTCAGACATCATGCCTTCTCAGAGAAGGGAAACAATAGAAAGAATAAACAAATGGGACTTCATCAGATTAAAGGCTTCTTCAAGGCAAATGAAAACAGGATTGAAACAAAAAAACAACCCACTAACTGGGAAAAAATATTTGCAAGTCATATATCTGACAAAGGCTTAATATCCATAATATATAAAGAACTCTTGCAACTCAACCACAAAACATCAAACAACCCAATCAAAAAATGGGCTGGAGACATGAACAGACATTTCTCCAAAGAAGATATACTGATGGCCAATAGGCACACGAAAAGATGCTCATCATCGCTGATCATCAGGGAAATGCAAATCAAAACTACACTAAGATATCACCTTACACCCGTTAGAATGACAAAAATATCTAAAACTAATAGCAACAAATGTTGGAGAGGTTGCGGAGAAAAAGGAACCCTCATACACTGCTGGTGGGAATGCAAACTGGTGCAGCCACTATGGAAAACGGTATGGAGATTCCTCAAAAAATTAAAAATAGAACTACCATACGATCCAGCCATCCCACTACTGGGTATTTATCCAAAGAGCTTGAAGTCAGCAATCCCAAAAGTCCTATGCACCCCAATGTTTATTGCAGCACTGTTTACAATAGCCAAGACATGGAAGCAACCTAAGTGTCCAGCAACAGACGAATGGATAAAGATGTGGTACATATATACAATGGAATACTACTCAGCTGCAAAACAGAACAAAATCATTCCATTTGCAATAACATGGATGGACCTTGAGGGAATTATGTTAAGTGAAATAAGCCAGAGAGAGAAGGACAATCTGTGTATGACTCCACTCATATGAGGAATTTAAAACTATGGACCAAGAACAGTTTAGTGGATACCAGGGGAAAGGTGGGGTGGGGGGTGGGCACAAAGGGTGAAGTGGTGCACCTACAACATGACTGACAAACATTAATGTACAACTGAAATTTCACAAGATTGTAACCTATCATTAACTCAATAAAAACAAAAACAAAAACAAAAACAAATATTATAGCAGAACTAACCACATGTTTTAAGGTATTCTTGAACTACTATGTAATACCAGATTATTTTATACAAGAAAGTAGAGAAAAAATTAACAAATAGATTATTGCCATTTTAAAACGAGCTTAATAATAGAGACCTATTAAGGCATTAGATGGTTATTTACTGTGTCAGACCACAACTTCCAACAGATACCAAATTCACTGCAGTGACAAAATCTCACAAGTTGATAATTCCTCACAAAATATGGAAAATAAGTACAATAATGGATTTTTTATGAGAATTGTTAAGGTCCCCAAATAATTTTCTTGTTTAAATGTGAGTTTTTGGATATATTTCCTATATAGAAAAATCAGATGTCTACTGGCAATCAAAAAATACTAAATAATGATGGGGCCAGCCCCATGGCTGAGTGGTTAAGTTCGCACACTCCACTTCGGCAGCCCAGGATTTCACCCGTTCTGATCCTGGGCACGGACATGGCACCGCTCATCAGGCAGTGCTGAGGTGGCATCCCACATGCCACAACTAGAAGGACCCACAACTAAAATATACAACTATGTACTGGGGGGATTTGGGGAGAAAAAGCAGAAAAAAAATTAAAAATACTACAATATTGAAAGAGGAAAAAAGACTAAAAAATAATGAACAGATCATCAGCGAGCTGTGGGACAACTACAAGTCAACTCATGCTTATAATTGGAGTCCATCATGAAGAGAAGGGATGGTGAAAAAGGATAAATATTTGAAGAAATAATGGCCAATTTTTTTTCAAATTTGATGAAAACTAGATACCCACAAATCCACAACAACATAAAGAAAACTACCCCAAGGTACATCAAAATCAAATTATTAAAAGCAGTGATAAAATGAAAATCTTAAAAGCAGACAAAAGAGAAAAGATTACATACAAGAATAAGAAGGACAGCTGACTTCTTGTCAGAAACAATGTAAGACAGACGACAAAGGAGCAATATCTTTAAAGTACTGGAAGGGAAAATAACCAGTCAACCTAGAATTCTTTATCCAGAAAAAAATATTTTTCAAAACTGAAGGAAAAAAATTTTTTTTCAGAAATCAAAGAGTTAAAGGAATATATCAGCAGCAGACCTGCACAACAAAAATGGTAAAGAATCCTTCAAACAGAAGAAAATTGATACCAGATGGAAATAAGGAAATACACAAATTAAAAAAGAGCGCCAGCAGTGATAATTACGTGTGTAAATATAAAGACTGTTGGTCTTGTTATTTAAATCTCTTTAAAAGGTAATAGTTTACAGGAAAACTAATAACAATATGTTGTGCAGTTTATATCAGATATAATAAAACATCTGAAAACAACAGCTGGAAAGGGGCAAAGGAAAGAATATTATTTTAAGGTTCTTAGATGTGAAGTGATTTAACATCACTTAATATAGACTGTAACAAGTTAAAGACAAGAATGTAAACCCTTTATTGTAAAGTAACCAATTGAGCGGCAAACACAAAGGTAATACAGATTTTGATACCTGGAAGTGGGTGCTGTTGTAACATATAACTAAAAATGTGCAAGTGGCTTCTGAATTGGGCAGTGGGCAGAGGCTGGAAGAATTTTATGAAGCATGAAGAAAATAGTTAGCAAATTATGAAAAGAAGAAAAACCCTTTAACTTGATAAATGGTATCAAGAGAGGAACAGGGAGAGGGAGAGAGAGGCAGGCTGACTGACCCAAAGAAACAAGAAAACATTCTCTTTAAAATCAGGAATAAATGAAAAATGTCCACTCTCATCATGCCTATTCAATATTATCCTAAAAGTCTTTGCCAGAAAAAGAAATAGAAAGTATTACAAATTGGAAAGCAAGAAAACTTAGGCTATCGCTATTCATTGATACTTCTATTATGCAAGTAGGAAATAAAAATCTAATCATTATACAGTGTAGCCAGGTTTCCAGATGCATAATTCAATAGATAAAAATTTATTACACTTCTCTAGCAATAGTTAAAAAATATCTTTTAAAATATAGCAAATAAAATAGCATAAAAATATGAAGCACCTAAGATTAATAAAATGAATAAGAGCTTTATGAAGAAAACCATAAACATTTATTGTAAGAAATGTTACATTAAAGAAAAATTTCAAAAATGGAGACATTTAATGTTTATAAACAAAAAGATATATCTGATATCCTAGATGTAAATCTCTCCAATTTGATGTACAGATTCAGTGCAATCGTAGAATTTGACAAGTTAACTCTAAAATTTATATGAAAGTGCAAAGGCCAAAAATAAATAAATTCTTATAAATGACAAGGGTTGACTTGCCCTACAAAATATCAGGACTTAATCTAAATCTGTAATCATTAAGTATCTCAGGCATTGGCGTAGAAAAACACAAGACCAATGGGACAGAATAGAAAGAGCAGGAACAAATCTTTAAGCAGTGATATCTTCCAGCAATAGCATACCAAAATACACACATATCTAGGACATCCTACTTAGGAAGCTATAACAGAAAGCCAAGTGATAGCAGAAGTGACATACAGAGTCCGGAAACTGCAGACCAAATCTGCCCTGCTGCCTGTTTTTGTAAACAGAGATCTATTGCAATGCAGCCATGCTCATTCATTTATGTATTATCTATGACAATTTTCACTCTACAGAAGTGGATGAGTAGCTGCAATGTGTACTGTACAGCCTGCAAAACCTAAAATACTTATCTAACCCTTTATTGTAAAAGTTTCCTGATATCTGGAATAATTAAATAGATATGACAGTAATTATGGAAATAGTAGCAAGTACAGTGGACACCAGATATTTGCGTCCAGTATCCTTTTCCCTTTTGTTAAGAAATAGCACCACACTGTAGTAGGGTTCTGCAACTCCCTCATCTCAAATTGTCCCGGTAACATTTGACCTAAGCAAAGCCAATCAGATCCAATCACTAAGAACTTACTTTTATGGAAAGGAAGCACTTGGAGCTGAGTAATTCCAGAGCCAGTATCCAAAGGGATGGGGAAAATAGTAGACCGAGCTCCCTCTCTAAAAGCTCCCTGAAAGGACAGGAGTAATTGCTATCCAAGAACTTTTGTTATTTTGACTCCAGGAGTGGCCCTAGTTCTATCCTTCACCAAACACACTGTTCAATTTTCCTTGAATTCTTTGCGCTACCCTAATACCCATCCAATAAATTTCTTCCTTTAGTTGCAAGAAACTTGCAGTTTCTCCTGCTTACAGTAAAAGAAAATAAAATCCTTAACTAGCTGACACACAGACAACTACCAATCATCATTTGGCAGTCAAGGACAGCAATCAAATGTGGCTTTTGATCATTAAAATTGGTTGTCTACAAAAATAAAATTATTAAGAGAGATAAGTTAGGAAAGGAAGACTACTTTGGAAGAAAATTGTTTTATTTGTTATTAGAAATCCTGACTTTGGCATAATTCTATAGCCATTTATTCTCTTCCCATCATCCTATTACACCGATTCCCTTCTCTGAAAACAGACTCTCTCTCAGACCTCTTGGCCACTACCCTAGTGTAGATACTAGTTGGAACTATTCCTAATTGAACATATGTGATAGCCCTGATCTTATATTTAATGTCTGTGTAGGATCACTGCTTCTCTAACTGAGTAAGTGACAAAGTTCCTAGTAATACTTCTGCTTCCTCCTCTAGGAAGGAAGAAATATCAAGTAATCAACATTAGTGGATTTGAGAGTATTTTCCTTCATTTTATGTTGATCTTAGGTTGAAACATACATCCTATGTTTTTACATGGTTAATAAAAATTCACTTCTAATTCATTTGACTTTGTTGTCTATAGTTTGAAATGTATTAGCTATATAAAAATGGCAAAAGAGAAAGAAAAAGGAAAACACTTTATTTTTGGTATTTATACACACTCTACTTGGTATAGTGAACTGGGACACACACATTACATAATTTCAAAGAATACAATAACATTTATTTAAAATATATTTGAAAACCCTAATTCATTGATATTTTAATAAAGTTAAATATTTGACCTAGAAATGTCTTTTGTAATGTTTAAATTCTAAGTCTGTTTTTCATAGCATTCTTTTGGTTTTCACAGTTAATACCATAATTTAGAATATAGCATTATTTTATTTTTTAAAGCATAGCTGCTACCAATTATTAATATAGATAATGTATTGTAAAACATTTAAATATATCTTTTATTCCATGCTAAAATAATAAGGCTGTGTGCCATTTTCAGATTTTAACTTACCTCCATATCCTTCAACTTTTGTAGTTCATTTTCCAGCAACAATTTCTCTTCTGATAACACTTGGAAATCACTTTGCATCTGTTTATATTTCTAAAAACAAATATTATAATTTTAATAACAATGAAAAACAAACGTCTCAATGTAGACAAGTTATTTGGGTACTTAATTATTAAAGTAAGAAAGTCTTCATTAACTCATGAAAATAATATCTTTGGTATTAATCTGGATAGCGAAGCTATAATTGGGGCTGAAAGAGGCAAAGGAACTGGAAGTGAGAATGAATGGAAGTTTAGAAGACTGTGAGACATTATAGTTCAATATTTCAGAAGTGGAGTGTTTCTGAGTGATAATAAAGTCTAGTAAAATCAAAAGAATAGACAAAGCTTTCTAGCTCACATATGCATAGAAATCTCTTCAGTAAAATGAGTAAGTATTGAATCTTTATTTAAGATCATGTATCCTGACAATTTCTAGAATCTACCAACATTGTCAAGGGCAAGGTGTAATTTCAAACTGAGAGTGCTGTACTATACTTACAGCCTCTAACAAACTTTGATCATTCATAGCTCTGAAAAACAAAACAAAAATATCTATAATGTATTATAACTTTACATTTATATTTTTATTTACATACTTATACCTTTCTTTATAAAAAATTTAAAATAAAACAAATAAAGTTAGAGAACACTCTGACCACCATTCAAAAAATCCAATGCTTTCCCCAGACATATCATTAGATTGCTGCGTATCTTTCCAAAATTTATTCCATGCATTTATACAATATTGCATGTACCTATTTGATTGTATAATTTTTGTTAGCAGGTCGTATGTCTGTTTTGTTTTCTTTTTCACATAAATGATATCACTGTATATATTGTTCTTAACTTATTTTTTCACTTAATACAATGTCTGAGATCTATTTATATTGATAAATGTAGTTCTATCTCACCCCTTTAAATAAAATACCACTTCTTATTCCATAACAGGATTTGGAAAACTTTTTCTGTAAAGAGCAAGATAGTAAATATTTCAGACTTTGCAAGCCAGATGATCTCTGTTACTACTACCCAATCCTGCAAAAGCAGCTATGGATGACAGGTAACAAGAACGGGTGTGGCTAGATTTAACTCAAGGGCTGCAGTTTGCTGACAACTGTTCCATAGTATGGATAAACTATAGATTTTTTCTTGACAAATGAGTTGTTTATTTATTATAATAAAAAATTTTTAAAGCTTTAAGATATAATTAAATACCATACAATTCACTCATTTAAAGTGTACATTTCAATGGCTTTTAAAATATTCACCAAGTTGGCAACTATTACCACTTCTAATTTCAGTATATTTTAATTACCTCAAACAGAAACTCTGTACCCATAAGCAGTCACTCCCCATTCTTCCCAGCACTGCCCCAGCCCTGGTAGCCACTAATCTACTTTCTGTCTCTATAGATTTGCCTACTCCAGATAGTCCAGATAAATAGAATTATACAATATGTGGTCTTTTGCGACTGGTTTGTTACACTTAGCATAACGTTTTCAAGGTTCATCCAGGTTGTAGCATGTTTCAGCACTTTGTTCCTTTTCATCGCCAAGTAATATTCCATTGTATGGATATACACATTTTACTTACCCATTCATCAGTTTATGAACATTTGGGTTGTTTCTACTTTTTGGTTATTATGCATACTGTTACTCTGAACATCCATTTACAAGTTTTTGTGTAAACATATGTTTTCATTTCTCTCAGGTATAAACCTAGAAATAGAATTTCTGGATCATATGTTAACTCTATATTTAACACTTTGAGAAACTGACAAACTGATTTCCATAGCAGATGTACCACTTAAATTCTCACAAGCAATGTACAAGGTCCCAATTCCTCCAAATCCTTGCCAACAACTGTTATTATCTGTCTTTTCTTATTATAGCCATCCTCATGGGTGTGAAGTGGTATATCACTGTAGTTTTGATTTGTAATTCCCTAATGATTAATGATGTTGAGCATTTTTTCATGTATTTATTGACCATGTGTACATATTGTTTTGGAAAATGTCTATTCATATTATTTGCCCATTTTTAATTGGGTTATTTATCTTTTTATTATTGAGTTATAAGAGTTCTTTATATATTCTGGATACAAGTCTCATCAAATATATAATTTTTGAATAGTTTTCATATTCTATGGGTTGTCTTTTCACCCTCTTGACCCTCATTTGCAGCAGAAAAGTCTTTAATCTTTATGAAGTTCAATTTGTCTATTTTTTTCTTTTGCTGGTAGTGCTTTTGGTGTCCTATTTAAGAAACCATTGCCTAACTCAAGCTCATAAAGATTTTCTCCTATGTTTCTTCTAAGAGGTTTATAGTTTTAGCTCTTAAATTTATGTCTTTGATAATTTTGAGTTAAATTTAGTGCATGGCATGAAGAAAAGATCCAACTTTATTCTTTTGCATGTGCATATCCAGTTATCCAAGTACCAGTTGTTAAAAAGACTATTCTTTCCCCCATTGAATTGTATCGATCTCCTTGTTTAAAATCAATTGACTATAAATGTAAGGGTTTATTTCTGGACATTCACTTCTACTACATTGATCTATATATAGGTTTATCCTTATGCCAATACCACATTGTCTTGATTACTATAGCTTTGTTTTGTTTGAAAATCAATTAAGTGTGAGTCCTCCAACTTTGTTCTTCTTCCTAAGATTTCTTTGGCTATTTTGGATTCCTTGTATTTCCACATGAATTTTAGGATCAGCGTGTCAATTCACGCAAAAACAAAGTTGGAATTTTGATATAGAGTACATTGAATCTGTAAATCAATTTGGGGAGTACTGCCATTTTAAGATTCTTAAATCTAACAGTCCATGAAAATGGGATGTCTACTTGTTTATTTAGGTCTTCTTTAAGTTCTTTCAATGATGTTTTGTAGTTTTCAGTGCAAAAATCTTACACTTCTTTTGTTAACTTCATTCTCATTCTCTTTGCTGTCACTGTAAATGGAATTGTTATCTTTATTTCAT
The DNA here is from genome assembly GCF_021613505.1 of Equus quagga. Classification (NCBI taxonomy): domain Eukaryota; kingdom Metazoa; phylum Chordata; class Mammalia; order Perissodactyla; family Equidae; genus Equus; species Equus quagga. The sequence continues at coordinate 4,134,123 of NC_060278.1, forward strand.
TTTTGGAATGTTCATTGCTAGTGTATTAGTTTCCTAGGGCTGCTGTAACAAAGTATCACAATCTGGGCGACTTAAAACAACAGTTTATCCTCTCACAGTTCTGGAGACTATAAATCTAAACTTAAGGTCTTGGTAACTCCATGATCCCTCTGAAATCTCTGGGGGAGGATCCTTCTTTGCCTCTTCCAGCTTCTAGTAGTCCCTGGCATTCTTTGGACTGTGGCAGCATAATTCCAATCTCGGCCTCCAGGGCTGTCTTCCCTCTGTGTGTATCTCTCTTATCCAATTATTTTAAGGATACCAGTCATATTATACTAAGGGCCCATCCCACCCCAGTATGACCTCATCTTAACTAATTACATCTACAATGACCCTGTTTCTAAATAAGTTCATTCTGAGGCACTGGAGTTAGAGCTTCAACATACAGTTTGGGGGACACAATTCTACCCATAATAGCTAGTGTGTAAAAGTACAATTGATTTTTATTTATGTATCTTGTATATTGCAACCTTGATGAATTCATTCATTTCTTCTAACAGTTTTCAGTGGATGCCTGAGGATTTTCTATACACAAGATCATGACATCTGCAAAAAGTGGTAGTTTTATCTCTTCCTTTCCAGTCTGAACATCTTTCATTTCCTTTTCTTCTTTAATTTCCCTGGCTAGAACCTCTACTAGAAGCAGTAAGAATGTCCTCTTTTGTTCCTGATCTTAGAGACAATGTATTAATTCTTTTCACCATTAAGTATGATGTTAGCTATGAGTTTTCATAGATAGCCTCCATCAAATTAAGGAAGTTCCCTTCTATTCATAGTTTGTGGAGTATTTTTTACCATGAAATTGTATTATATTTTGTCAAATGTTCATGCGACTTTATTTCTCCATTATTCAATCAACATCATGTATTATATTAATTGATATTTGCATTTTAAGCCAACCTTGCATTCCTGGGATAAATCCCACTTGTTTGTGGTGTACAACTCACTTTATATGTTGCTGGATTTTATTTGCTAGTGCTATGCTGAGAATTTCTGCATTTATATTTGTAACATATTGGTCTGCAGTTTTCTTGTGATATGGTCTGGTTTTAGTAGCAGAATAATACTAGTCTCACAGAATGAGGTGAGAAGTGTTGACTCCTTCCACTTTTTGGAAAAGTTTGTGAAGAGATGGTATTAATTCCTCTTTAAATATTTGATAGAATTCACCAGTGAAGCCATCTGGCCCGAGCATTTCCTAGTGGAAAATATTTTAATTACAAATTAAATCTCTTTACTTGTTACAGTTTCACTCAGATTTTCTAGTTCTTCTTGAATCAGTTCAGTTTGTATTTTTCTAGGAATTTGTCTATATCATGTAAGTTATCTAATTTGTTGTCATACAGTTGTTCATAGTATTACCATAAGATCCTTTTACCATAGATTATTGAGCCATACTCCTACTAACAGGAGTTGAAATTCTTTCTCGTTTCTGCTGTTATCACAGTGATGCGATAAATTTCTTTTGATATAAGCCTCCTTGAGTATATTCCTTTCTCTGGGGTAGATTAAAAGAGGTTTGCTTTTTTAGGGAAATATAAAAGAGGTATAATAAGGTATACATTTTTGTTGTTATTATTAAATAAACTCTGCTAAATTGTACTTGAAAGTAGGCAACTCCTATTTACTAGCATTTTAAGATTATTGATTATACTACATCTCTGTCAAGACTTGATATTAGAAAACTTTTACTTTTTGTTAAACTGATAGGGGAAAAAATATATTGTTGCTGTTTTGCTTTGCCACTTCCCTGACCGAGCATCTCCTAACATGTTTATTGGCCACTGTTTTGTCTCTTCCTTAAGTTATATATATATATAGATAGATAGATAGATAGATAGATAGATAGATACTTTGCCTATTTTTTGAGGGCTGTTTGCCTTTTTTATGGAATTATATATTATTGTCATTCCTTCTTTCTATTGTATATGCACAAATATTTTCTCCCAGTCCAGTGTTTATCATTTAACTTGGTTCATTTTTGAACAAGGTGTTTTTAATTTTGATAGAGCCAGATGCCTTCCATATATTTATAATTTTGTTTTCTTACATTTTGGTCTGTAATCAACATTAAATTTAGTTTTTTGAATGATGTGAAGTAAGACTTTGTCATTATTCTTTAGCCAAATGCCCTTGCCAGTGCCCTAGTTGGCCAATTAAATTCATTCAAGACTTTGAATTTACCATGTTGGAGCTATGGTGACTTCACCTTTGACATAATCTAACTACCTGTGATACATGTTCCTGGGCTAAAAAACAGTTTGGAAGACAAGACAGCCTACTATCCTTCCTTCTGACTCCTATGCCTCCTTATAAACATCATAATGGATTTCTTAATAGGCCTGCTTTCCTGTCAGGAGCACACATGATTCTGGTGATGTACAATGTTGTCACCAATGTTGCCATCCCCAAGACTGGACACCAGCTCTAAGCACTCTGTTCACCAAAGAGGTCTTATGCCTTCACAAACCATCCTACAATTCAATCTTTAATTACAGTCCCAATTTGTCCCATAATTGAAGAAATAAACTTTCAAGGTCCTCTGGGTCTATGCTTACTAGCCCATTTCCCACTACCCACGGACCAACAGCTAGACAACGTTATTGACCAGATCCTGAAGGACAGGTCTATTAGGTCCCCCAAAGACCAGCATGATTGTCCTATCCTGCTGCTCTATAATTCACGCATAATAATAAAATACAATCATTTTTTCCTATATGTTATCCTATATTAATGTGGATTTCATCCCATTACATCTGCTCACCACTGGGCAGCTCAGAAGTAGATACCACTGCTATTTCTGGGAACTCCCCTTCCTGCACCCCTCTGAATCAATATAGTTCCTGAGAGAGCTTACATAACCATAAGCCTTTGACTAGAATTGACTGGTCCATAAATGGGCACTTTTCTCTATCTGTAATAATGATTTTCTCACCTAGGACTATTAGACTTGGGAAATTCAAATACTATCCCTCAGAATGACTAAAACTGAAGATTAAAGCTTAGGAATTGTCAGCAGTCATGGCTTCCCACCCATGGGCAAAAAATAAATGAAGAAGAAAACAGAAGGAATGAAGAGGTCTGCGATAGGAGAAAATGAAGCTCACACAGAGAAAAACAATATCTTGATGATGTTCAAGTTCTAATTTATACTTGTTTCTGAGATTGAGCCATACTGCTTCAATACATTCAGTGAGAGGCTCAGACTCTTTATAATAAAATCTGTCTTTTGCTCAGACTAATTTTAGTTGGGATTTTGTCCCAAAAACTCAGTCACATGGTGGAATTTTAATAAATACAGGACGTCCTAAAAGCTTTAGTGTAGTTCTAAGCTCCACTGACTTCAGAAGTAGAAAGCTACAAACTTAAAAAATTAAACATTTGAAAGTTTAATTAATTCCATTTCCTTTACATAGTTTTGTGAATTTTGAACAATATAGTCATGCACCTCATAATGATGTTTCAGTCAACAATGGATCGCATATAAGATGATGGTCCCACAAGATTAGTGCCATATAGCCTAAGTGTGTAGTAGGCTATACCATCTAGGTTTGTGTAAGTACATTCTATGTTGTTCACACAATAACTAAATCTCCTAACCATGCATTTCTCAGAACATATCCCTGTCGTCAATGCATGACTGTAAATTAATTTTGTTTTAGTAAATCTGATTGAATATGGAAAATGCTGACCCAAACAAAAAAATTTTAACTGAAAAAAACCTTTTAAATTATTATCCAAAAATTTTTAAGTAAGTGCAAAAGAAATATCCATAATCAAATTTTGAAATAGTGTTTTCTGAAAAGTTGTATCTGTATAGTTCTGAAGTTATTAAAGCTTAAAACCCACTAAGACTTTTGCCAAACCCTGTATTTATTTTAACAGAATGTTAAAGGATGTAACTGTAACAAGTTGTTAAATGGAGGGATCAACTGAGACTCTAAGCCCCCAGTATCACATATCAAAGTAATAGGTGAGACATATGACCATTAGCACTTGAAAAAAAAAGTAGGCAGTCAAGACAGAGCACTAAAACCTTTCACTGACACGGACATTATAAAAAGGTCAGGAAAGAAGACTTAAAGAGCATTTCTTTGCAAAGAGCTATTGGGTGGCTTGAGTCCTATCCAAACCATTAAGGGAGGGATAGATATGCTTGCCCTTATCTCAAGCCCCAGTGAGAGGCACTGTAAAAAGAATCCTCAGAAAACCTGGTGTGTGTTATCTGCAGTTATGGCGAAGGAAGGCAGTGACAGTGGACCTTTCCTGTATACCTTAGCTTTCTTCCCTCCGTTCCCAAACACATGGAAAACAAAAACTACAACTAGTTAGTGGGAAAAGAGGTAATGAAAGAGAAAAGTTAACCACAGCCCCAGCATGCTCAGCTGGAGTAATAGGGTGGGGCGAGGGGAAGAAAAGTCTTAACTTCAAATGAAAATTAAAATATTGATTGTAATATTTGACATGGAATTGTAATTTTCCATTTAGGAGAGTGCTTATACAGTAAATGTAAATTAATTATTATCTAAGAATGATCAGAAAAGTCATTGTACTGCCCTAGTTTTAACCAGGGGTGGGGGAAAATTTAGCCCCAATTAGCAAAAATAAATGAACGCAAGGTATCCAAAAGAAAGCTGCTGTGTGATTTCATTCTATAAGACACGCTTTTTCAACATACCAGTTGTGTAACTAATATAACCTAACCACCTGAAAGACTGGTAGATCATCCACAGTGGCATTCAGGATACTTCTTGCTACACAAAGAAACATACAAAGCATATTCCAACCAGAGAATTGTAGAAAGTTTATTCTGGATATAAGACAATTCAATTTGGAAATCCTCTCCTTTATAGTAACCACTTCAGCTAGTCCACTGCTTTCTGTTATGCCCAGGAGTTCTAAAACCACTTATAACTAGCACCAACAGTCTAATATAAGAAGCTAGAATAAATAATAGTCTAGATGTCTGCTTTAATACTCTGGTCCAGTGGAAAGAATACTCATGGAAACCAGCCTCCTACTTTAAGAATGCTCTTAGAACATGTTAAAGCTTTCATCTGACAAAGCTGTGCAAGTTCTGACCCTACCCTTCCGATAAGGAGGATTCTAATGAGATAGAAGGGAAAAAAGTGAAACAGGGCCTAACTCAGTTACGTCCCAATACCTGACCACCAATTAATGCAAGCCATAAGTCCTTTATTTCTGTTTTTAGCAGCTGCCCAGGATATCCTTTATTTCACATTTGATCTGTTACTCTCTTCTATTCATTCTTAATCACTGGATTTGATAATTAGACATTCTGATCATGAAAAATTTCCTAATTTTCAATGTTGACTCTAAACAAAACTTTTTGAAAACACTGTTATATGAACTTTTATTAATATATGTTTTATTTTAATTTAAAATATTTAAAATAAGAATTATATGAGTTTGCAAAGAATTATAACTAAATGAAAAGTATATACACAAACTACATTTTGAATTGTAATTTTTTTTAATTTTTAAACATTGTGGTAAAATAACATAAAATTTACCATCTACATTTCTAAGTGTACAGTTCAATACTGTTAAGTACATTCACATTATTATACAACCAATCACCAGAACTCTTTTCATCTTTTAAAACTGAAACTCTATACCCATTAAACAACTCCCCATTTCCCCTCCCCCAAGGCCCTGGCAACCACCGTTCTACTTTCTGTCCCTATGAATTTGATTACTCTAGCTACCTCATATAAGTGAAATCATACAATTTTGTCTTTTTTGACTGGCTTATTTCACTCAGCATAGTGTCCACAAGGTTCATTCTTGTAGCATATGTCAGAATTTCCTTCCTTTTTAAGACTGAATAATGTTCAATTATATGTATATATCGCATTTTCTTTATCCATTCATCCTTTCTTGGACACTTGGGTTGCTTCCATCTCTTTGCTACTGTGTATAATGCTATAGTGAACATAGGTATTCAAGACCCTGATTTCAATTTTGGGGAGTATATACCCAGAAATGGAATTTCTGTATCATATAGGAATTGCATTTTTAATTTTTTGGGAAACTGACATACTGTTTTCCATTGTAGCTATACTACTTTACATTCTGAATGATTAAAATTTTAAATTTTAGAGCTATACACATCATAAAAATTGACGTAAGAACATTAAATATTTTTAACAGTGGTCTTATTTTCTTCTCTATGTTTCTAATTTTTCTAAAATAAATGTGTACTTATTTTTATAATTGGAAAAAAGTCATTTTAAAAGCTTACCTCGTCAACATATTTGACTGTTTTTCAAATATTTTCAACATGGCATTCAATCGATTAGGCAGTGAATAAGAAGTTTCTATTGAAAAAAAGGAAAACATTTAAAGGTATTATTAATGACTGAAGCTACACCTCTATGCTGATATAACTCACTGCTATATGTGTGAGAACTAGACAAGCATAAAGAAGAGACAGCAGGGTCACATGAACAGTGAAGGAACAAAATGCTTATAAGAATAGTTACCATGTTATTAAAATACCAATTATGTGCAAGTCACTATGCTACTTTACATTCTCTTAATCCTCAACCCAGAAATGAAGATATTGTCACCATTTTCAAATAGAGAATTTGAGGCTAAGAGAGATGATATAACTTGATAAAAACTATGCATCTAATAAGTGACAAAACCGGACTGAGCTCCAGGATGTGTGACCTCCTTATGCTATAGCACATAAGAGGACTCTGGGATGCTAAGAGAGAACGATTTGGTTGCTGCTCCTAAGTCAACAATGTCTATGGGAAGAATATGACAACCCTGGTAAGTTTTCCAACTGAATCAAATAACTGTAAAGGTTACCTAAGATGCTACTTAAAAGAGAACCATCAGAATGAGGATACATAATAATCAATAAAGTTTCAAGGTAATAACACAAGACTCTTCAATCTTGTACACAAAAAGCATATGAGAGAAGACAGTCTCTGCACTAAGTTTGGTGCTAAACAAACAAAACATGATATGTACAAAGAAAATGTTAAATAACATGGAAGCATACCACAGTCCCTAAATATCAATTATATTTTTTCTATTCCACATGCCAAAAGAGTGGTATGGAAAATATAATAAACGTTTAGGAGCTGAGAAGAGAAAGGAGGAAGATAGAGATAAACTAAGCCTTAAAGAATGGATAGACTGTCATTGGAAAGAAAAGAGGAAAGGCAAACAATATTAAGCAAAGACAAGAAAAGTGGAAATGTGCAACATATATCAAGGGGACCAAATAAATCAAGTATATCAAGAAACCAAGTACACCAGCGAATTTGCTTTGGGAGGGTCAACACTCCTTAAAGAATCAAAGAGTATGCTGGGAGAAGCCAGCTTTGGAAGAATCAAATTTAGAATTTTTTATAGGCAAGAGAGAGTAAGGTGCTTGCATAAAAAAGCAATATAGTGTAGTAAACAATATTTTAAAATTAATCTGATAATAGCTTAGGACACGATTTAAAATTATGCCCTGAATATAGTAAATGATTACAAAGAACATCAACAGTTATTTCTGTTACAATTTGAAAATACAGTTCCCAGGAGCAGAAAAGGTCTTGCTCTGGACTAAATGTTTGTAGTCTCCTAAAATTCATACATTGAAACCCTAATCTACCATATAATGGTATTTGGTGACGAGGACTTTGAGAGGTAACTGGATCACGAGGCTCATGAGTTTGCTCCCTTTCTCTCTGCTCTCCATCATTGGAGGACACAGCAAAAAGATGGGCAACTGCAAAGCAGGAAGGCTCTCACCCAGACCTGACCATGTAGGAATCCTGATCTTAGGACTTCCCAGTCTCCAGAACTGTGAAAAATTAATTTCTGCTGTTTAAGCCACCCAGTCTATGGTAATTTGTTATAGCAGCCCGAACTGACCAGGACAGGCCCCTACCTATGACTGTACTAATTTAGGAATTTTAACTCAGTATCATAGAATGTACAGATGGGAACATTACACTTTCATTACTAGGCACAACAGCTTAGAGAATAATCGAAATGTTCTTTCTCAAGTTCTCATTATGAATAATTTAAAAACAGAAGAAAAGAGATAAGGATATCTATTATTACAGATCCTCTTCCAGAGAAGCATACTCCTGGTTGGCAAGGTGGCCTACAATGTAATTTTGAAGTAGCTGAAATGGTAAAAGGAGATTTAGTTGTTTGCTGTGTATTGTGGGGGGAGGAGAACCTCTTTTCTCTCTCTTATAAAAGCTGCAGTATTTTAATAATGAACTAATAAAAATTATTAATAATGAATGCATACTATTTATCAATGGACAGTTTTTTCCTCTTTGGAAAAGGTCGAAGAAACAGCCAGCATCTAGGATGCATATGCATAGATGGATTACAAAACTGGGAGAGAAATGTACACAAAGTGCTTTTATCTTGCTTTATTACTTAAATGTCAATGAAAACGTACCTAACCATTTGATGTAAAATTATCTTATTCTTTTTAAAGCTCCATAGTGGGGCTGCCCCAGTGGCGTATTGGTTAAGTTCAAGCACTCCGCTTCAGAAGCCCGGGTTTGTGGGTTCAGACCCTAGGAGCAGACCTACACCACTCATGAAATCAGACAAAAAAAGGAAATAAAGGCATCCAAATTAGAACAGAAGAAGTAAAATTGTGACTGTTGGCAGCTCACATGATACTATATATGGAAAACCCTCAAGACTACACCAAAAAAACTGTCAGAACCAATAAATGGATTCAGTAAAGTTGCAGGATACAAAATTAATATACAGAAATCTTTTGCATTTCTATACAATAATAACAATCTATCAGAAAGAGAAACTAAGAAATTGCTATTTACAATTGCATCAAAAAGAATAAAATATCTAGAAATTAATTTAACTAAGAAGGTGAAAAGGTTATACTCTGAAAACTTAAGATATTGATGAAAGAAATTGAATATGACACAAATAAATGGAAAGATATACTGTGCTCATGGATGAAAAGAATTAATATTGTTAAAATGTCCGTACTATCCAAAGCAATTTACAGATTCAATGCAATCCCTATCAAAACACCAATGGCATTTTTCACAGAACTAGAACAAATAATCCTAAAATTTGTATGGAACCACAAAAGATCCTGAATAGCCAAAGCAATCTTGAGAAAGAAGAACAAAGCTAGAGGTATCACACTCCCTGATTTGAAACTATACTACAAAACTATAGTAACCAAAACAGATGGTACTGGCACAAAAACAGACACATAAATTAATGGAAGAGAATAGAGAGCCCAAAAATAAACCCACACTTATATGGTCAATTAATCTACAACAAAGGAGGCAAGAATAAAAAATGGAGAAAAGGCAGTCCCTTCAATAAATAATGTTAGGAAAACTGGACAGCTACATGCAAAAGAATGAAACTGGACCACTTTATTACACCATATACAAAAACAATCTCAAAATGAATTAAAGACTTAAATGTAAGACCTGAAACCATAAAACTTGTAGAAGAAAACATAGGCAGTAAACTCTTTGACATCATCTTAGCAATAATTTTTTTGGGTCTGTCTCCTTAGGCAAGGGCAACAAAAGTAAAAATAAACAAATGGGACTATATCAAACTAAAAAGCTTTTGACAGCAAAGGAAACCATCAACAAAATGAAAAGGCACCCTACTGAATGGGAAAAGATATTTGTAAATGATGCTTCTGGTAAGGGGTTAAGATCCAAAATATATATTTAACTGATACAAATTCAATATTAAAAAAACAATTAAATTAAAAATGGGCAAAGAATATGTCTGAATAGACATTTTCCAAAAGAAGACATACAGATGGCCAAGAGACACATGAAAATATGCCCAACATTACTACTCATCAGGGAGATGCAAATCAAAACCACAATGAGATATACCTTTACACCTGTCAGAATAGCTGTTATCAAAAAGACAATAGAGGGGCTGGCCCTGTGGCACAGCGGTTAAGTTTGTGCACTCCACTTTGGCTGCCTGGGGTTTGCTGGTTCAGATCGAGGGTGGGGACCTATACACTGCTCCTCAAGTCATGCTGTGACAGGCATCCTACATATAAAGTAGAGGAAGATGGGCACAGATGTTAGCTCAGGGCCAATCTTCCTCAGCAAAAACAGGAGGATTGGTGGCGAATGTTAGCTCGGGGCTAATCTTCCTGGAAAAAAGAAGAAGACAACAGATAATCATTAGTGAGGGTGTGGAGAAAAGGGAACCCTCATGCACTCTTAGTGGGAATGTAAATTGGTGCAGCCACTATCAAAAATTGTATGGAGGTTCCTCAAAAAATTAAAAACAGAACCACCACATGATCCAGCAATTCCACTTCTGAGTATTTACCCAAAGGAAAAAAAAAACACTAATTTGAAAAAATATATGCACCCCTATGTTCATTACAGCATTATTTACAATAGCCAAGATATGAAAGTGTCCATCAATAGACAAATGGATAAAGAAGATGTGGTATATATACTTAATAGGATATTACTCAGCCATAAAAAATAATGAAATCTTGCCATTTGTGACAATACAGATGGACCTGGAAGGTATTGTGCTAAGTGAAATAAGTCAACAGAGAAAAATAAATACCACATTATTTCACTTATATGTGGAATATAAAAACAAAACAATTAAACAAAGAAAACAGAAATAACTCCACCGATACAGAAAATAAACCAGTAGTTGCCAGAGGGGAGGAGGGTAGAGGGTTGGGCAAAATAGGTGGAGGGGATTAAGAGGTGCAAACTTCCCGTCATAAAATAAATAAATCACGGGTTGTGATATACAGCATAGGAAATATAGTCAATAAGATTGCAATAACTTTGTATGGTGACAGGTGGTTACTAGACTTACTATGGTGATCATTTTGTAATGTACGTAAGTGTCAAATCACTATGTCGCACACCTGAAACTGACATAATACTGTATGTCAACTATATTTCAATTAAAAAATAAAACAAAGGCACAGGTCCAATTTGTGGCCTCATTGTTATTCAGCTGGTCTACTTGTCTATCTTTATACTATACTTTATATACTTTACTTACACTATATCTTTATAATAATTATAGCCTTATAATAAGTCTCCCATCTTGGAAAATAAAATTTTTAAAAATGTCATTCACTAGTATCCAAAAAGATGAACCTCCTAGAGATAAATTTAACAAAACATTACAAGACCTTTTCTCTAAAAGTTTCAAAACCTTGTAAAAACAAAATAATGAAGATCTAAAAATGGAGATATAAAGTATTTTCATGTAATGAAAACCTCAATGATATTGAGACGTCACCTCTCCCCAAATTGATCTATATTTCCAACAAAATCCCAACAGCCTATTTTGTACAAATTGACATGTGCCTCTAAAATTTATATGGAAATGCAAAGGACTTAGAATAGTCCAAACAACTTTTAAAAGGAACAAAGTTGCAAGATTTACACTATTTTATTTCAAGACTTACTATGGAGCTAAATTAAATGAAGACAATATGGTAATGGCATTGAGATATACATAGAGTTAAATGAACATAATAGAGAGTGCAGAAACAAAGCCACACACATATATTCAATTGATTTTCAACAAGACTTCCAAGATAACTCAATGGGAAAAGGATAATCATTAAATGTATGGTGCTGAAACAAATGGAAAAAGAAAATTAATCTTGGCTTTTACTTCAAACTATTCACAAGAAATAATCTAAAATAGATCACTGACTTAAATGTAAAAACTAAAACTATAAAACTTATGGTAAAAAAATGTCTTCATGACATTGGGATGGCAAAGATTTCTTAAATAGAACATGAACAGCATGTACTATAGGAAAAAATCATTAAATTAGACTTCATAAAAATTAAAAATTCTTTCACGTCAAAGGACTCCATTAAGAAATTAAAAAGCAAGTTGCAAACTGGGAAAAATATTAACAATACTGTTATCTAATAAATGGGCTATCTCTAGTATATACATAGAATTCCTATAGGTGAATAATAAAGACAATCAACCCTATTAAAAATGAGCCAAAGTTTGGGACAGACACTTCACAAAAGAAGATATCTGAATGGTCAATAGCCACATGAAAAGATGCTTAACATAATTAGTCACCAGAGAAAAAGCCTAATGAGATGCCTCTACATAGCCAATATAACGGTTAATAAATATTCAGTAAGTACTCTGATGAACAATTTTAAAGTCATAAAAAATTGCCAAATTATAACCTTTAGAAGAAGTAGGATTTTTACTAAACACATTATTATCTTTACAGAATTTCTAGTGCTGTAAATAGAGAATGACTGTTAGAAATACAACCTAAAAATTATAACATTAATTTCTAAGGCCTACTTATCTTTTAATATTATCATCTGTCATCTAACTCCTTGAATATCTAGTTAAACTTTCACACAACCCTAATTCTGTGGCCCTGAGGGAGTCCCATTACTTCACTACAATTTTCAGGGGCTCTATAGCCTTACTTCCCCATGCTTCTGCCTCCATATTTCTGAGCCCACACATGCTGCTTAAGTAACTCCCCAAATCAATCTAAGTATGAAACCTAGAGACATTTTTTGTGAGTTTTAAATCTTAGCAGAAAATTTGGGACAACGTGAAGAAAATTACCTCTCAGGCAATAATTTATTCACTTAAGTGGCTCCACCCATCCAAACCTGATTTGATATTTTTTCTTCTTTCATCTCCGTAGAATAAATACATATTACAAGAGTCTACAAGAGTCTCATTCCAGCTTAAGGACACACATGCGTTGAAAGTAAAGGAATGGAAAAGATACTCCATGCAAATGGTAACCAAAAGAGAGCAGAAGTGGCTATACCTATATCAGATAAACAGAATTACACTCAAGAACTGTCACAAGAGAAAAAGAAGGTCATTACATAGTGTAAAGAGATTATTTTATCAAAAAGATATAACAATTGTAAATGAGTATATGCTCAACATTGAGCACTTTACATTTAACATAAATATTAACAGAACTGAAGGGAGAAATAGACAGAAATACAATAACAGTAGGGGACTTCAAACCCCATTTTCTACACTGGATAGATCATGCATGCAGAAAATTAACAAGGAAACAGTAGACTTGAAACACTATAGACCAAATAAACCACATACACAGAACATTCTATCTAACAGCAGCAGTATATACATTCTTCTCAAGTACACATGGATATTCTCCAAGATAGATCATATGATGGGCAACAAAGGAAGTCTTAAAATTTTTAAGAATATTGAAATCATATCTAGTATCTTTTCTGATGAAAATTGAAATGAGTAACAGGAGGAACACTAAATAACTCACAAATATGTGGAAATTAAACAACACATTCCTAAAAAACACTAGGTTAAAGAATAAATCAAAAAGGATATCAGAAAGCATCTTGAGACCAAAAAAAAACACAACATACCAAAACTTTTAAGATTCAGGGAAAGCAGTGGTAAGAGGGAAGTTCATAGCGATAACACCTACAATAAGAAAAATAAAGATGTCAAATAAATGACCTAAATATAAACATCAAGTAATTAGAAAAAGACACCAAAGTTAGCAGAAGGAAGGAAATAATAAATATAGAGCAGGAATAAATGAAAAAGAAACCAGAAAGACAATAGAAAAAAGCAAGGAAACTAAGTGTTGGTTTTTTGAAAAGATAAAATTCACAAACCTTTAGCTACACTAAGAAAAACAGAGAAAGGAATCAAATGGACAAAATTAAAATAAAAGAGGAGACATTACAACTGACAACAGAAATACAAAGGATTTTCCAACAAAATGGATAACCTAGAAGAAATGTATGTATAAATTCCTAGAAATGTACAACCTATCAAAATCGAAACATGAAGAAATAGAAAATATGAACAGACCAATAATGACTAAAAAGATTGTATCTGTAACTAAAAATATCCCAACAAAGAAAAGGCCAAGACCAGATGGTTTCACTGGTGAATTCCACCAAAGACTTAAAGAAGAATTAATGCAAATCTTTCTCAAATTCTTCTGAAAAAAAAAAGAAGAGGAAAGACCACTTCCAGACTCATTTTATGAGGCCAGCATTACCCTGATACCAAAGCCAGATAAGGATGCTATGAGAAAAGAAAACTATAGCTCATACTCCTGATAAATATAAATGCAAAAATTCTCAATAGAATATTGCAACTCTAATTCAACAGGATATTTTAAAAAATCATACACCATAATCAAGTGGAATTTATCCCTGAGATGCAAAGAAGGATCAACATAAATAAATCAATAAATGTGACACACCATATTAATAGAATGAATGGTAGAAATCAAATGATCCTCTCAATGGATGCAAGAAAAAGTGTTTGACAAAACTGAACACCCTTTCAACATAAAAGCTCCTGACATATTGAGAATAGAAGGAACATATCTCAACATAATAAATGACATATATGATAAACCCAGAGTTAATTTCATAATCAAGAGTGAAAACCTGAATGCTTTTCCTCTAAAATCAGGAACAACACAAGGGTGCCCACTCTAACCACTCCTATTTAACATAGTACTAGAAGTCCTAGCCACAGCAATTAGGCAAGAAAAAGAAATCAAAGAAACCGAAATCAGAAAGGAAAAAGTAAAACTGTCTTTGTCTGCTAGACACAATCTTATAGACAGAAAACTCCAAATACTTCACCAAAAATCAGTTAAAACTAATAAATAAATTTAGTAGAGTTCCAGGATATGAAATCAACATAGAAAAATCAGTTGCATTTCTATACACTAACAACAAAATACCTAAAGAGAAATTAAGAAAATAATCTCATTTACAATAGCATCAAAAACAATAAAATAACTTTACCCAAGGATGCAAAAGAATGAACTTTTTAACAATTTGAAAACAAAATTAAGGAAACAATCCCATTTTCAATAGTATTAAAAAGAATAAGAATCTCAGAATAAACTTAACCAAAGAGGCAACACTAGCACACTGAAAAACTATAAAATATTGCTGAAAGAAACTAAAGAAGACACAAATAAATGAAAAAACATCCATGTTTATAGATTGGAATATTTAATATTGTTAAACTACAGATAGTATCCAAAGTGATCTACACATTAAACACAATCTCTATGAAAAATCCAAAGGCATTTCTTGCAGAAATAGGAAAAAATTTCTAAAATTCATCTGGAATCTCAAGGGACCCTGAATAGCCAAAATAATCTGGGGAAAAAAAAACCAAGTTGGAAGCCTCATACTTCTTGATTTCAAAACATATTGCAAAGCTATAGTAATCAAAACAGTGTGATACTGGCATAAAGATAGAAAAATATTTCAATGGAACATAACAGAAAGCACAGAAATGAACCCTCACATAAATGATCAAATGATCTTTGACAAGGGTGCCAAGACAACACAATGAGGAAAGGACAGTATCTTCAACAAATGGTATTGGGAAAACTGGACGTCCACATGCAAAAGAATGACATTGGACTCTTACTTTACACAATTCACAAAATTTAACTCAGAATAGGTTAAAGACCCAAACATAAAACTTAAAACTATAAAACTCCTAAAAGAAAACAAAGGGGAAAACCTTCTTAACACTGGATTTGGCGGTAATTTCTTGGATATGACACCAAAAGCACAGTCAACAAAAGCAAAAATAAACAAAGGGACTACATCAAAATTAAAAACGTCTGTGGATCAAGGGAACAGAGTAAAAAGATAACTTATTGGATGGGAAAAGATATTTGCAAATCATGTATCTGCTAAGGGGCTAATATTCAGAAAATATAAAGAACTACTATAATTTAACAACAAAAAACAACTTTATTAAAAAATGGGCAAAGTCTTGAATAGATATTTCTCCAAAGAAGATATACAAATGGCCAAAGAGCATATGAAACAATATTCAACATTCAGCATTCAACATGATTTCTCTAATCATTAGAGAAATGCAAATCAAAACCACAGTAAGATATTACCTCACACCCATTAGGATGGCCACTGTTAAAAAGCAGAAACTAACAAGTTGGAAAGGACTTGAAGAAACTGGAAATGTTCTTCACTGTTGATGGGAATACAAAATAGTGTGGTGACTATGTAAAACAGTACGCTTTTTCCTCAAAAAATTAAAGAATTACCATATTAATCAGCAATCTATGGGGCCGGCCCAGTGGCATAGCGGTTAAGTGTGCATGTTCCACTTTGGTGGCCCAGGGTCCGCTGGCTCAGATGCCGGGTGCAGACATGGCACTGCTTGTCAAGCCATGCTGTGGTGGGCATCCCACATATAAAGTAGAGGAAGTTGGGCACAGATGTTAGCTCAGGGCCAGTCTTCCTCAGCAAAAAGATGAGGATTGGCAGCAGATGTTAGCTCAGGGCTAATCTTCCTCAAAAAGAAAATCAGCAATCTACTTCTGGGAATAAATCCAAAAGTATTCAAAGCAGGATCTAGAAGAGATATTTGCACATTCATGTTCATTGCAGCATTATTCACAATAGCCAAGAGGTGTAAGTAATCCAAATGTCCATTGATGGGTGAAAGGACAAAGAAAATGTGGTACATACAGACAACAGAATGTTATTCAATCTAAAAAAAAAGGAAATCCTGTTTCATGGTACAACATGGATGAACCTTGAGGACATAAGGCTAAGTGAAATAAGCCAGTCACAAAAAGACAAATAGTGGTGATTCCACTTACAGGCAGTATCTAAAGTAGTCAAACTCAGAACAGAAAGTAGAATAGTAGTTGTCAGGGGATGGGGGAATGGGAAAATGGGGTGTTGTTTATTCAATCTGTACAGAGTTTCTATTTTGCAAGATGAAAAAAGTTCTAGAAATCTGTTGCACAACAATACGAATATAGTCAATACTGCTGCACTGTACACTTAAACATACTTAAGATGGTAAATTTCAGATTATGTGTTTTTACCACTATTAAAATTTTTTAAATAAATTTTTAAAAATAAATACATGGGCTTTTGTTTCTGGTCAGGCATATAAAAAGCTTGGAAGTCGCCACTCAGTTATAACAAGGAAAAAGCTGAACAAACTAAAAAATCAATAACTGTTCATGAATCCATAAGAGAAGTAAAGTCACAGGGCAAACTGCTGTCCCCAGAACTAGAGAGACTGACAGGTGAATACAGAGAATCACAAAACAGCAGAGCAGTAGCCCATTAACTGCAAACTTTGTGGGAACCCTTGTAGGAAAATCTGAATTATAATTGACAAATTGCTAAAGAATCAGTGTGGGCAAGTCTGAGAGAGAGAAAAACTACATGGGGTCCCAGTCATGGCAGGGGGGGGGCACACTTTTCCAAGTTTTACCTCCTGAAGCTCTAACAGGTTCTCACAGTGAATGTCAAAGAAAACTCACTTTGGACTTCCAGCATGGGGAAGGGAAAAAGAACCATTTTGAAATACGTCAGAGTATCCTGTTCTTTTTAACAAGGTCTACCTGAGGAGAAACTATTTAACCAAAGTCTAACCTTCTGGGGTTTTATCAGAGGCAGACTGACCTGGGAGAAGAAAAACTACCCAACTCCAGGGAGCTCAACCCTTCCACATGGAGGAAGGAAACTACACAACTCCAGCCCACTTTAGCCATCCTGTCCCACTGAGAAGCACTGGTAAAGTTCACATCCAGGGGCACAGGCTCACCAAAAGACTGAGACCTAATCACAGGACTATAGAACATTTCCCTTCCCCCTCCCACAACTTACCACCAATTTAATAAAGGCTTATTCACAGCACTTCCTTTTACACAGTACATCACTTCCAGTTATCAAGAAAAAATTACGAGATACATTAAAAGGCAAAAAAACACATTTTGAAAAGACAGAGCAAGCACTAGAACCATACTCAGGTATGGCATGGATATTCGAATTATCAGATTCAGAATTTAAAAGTACTATGATTAATATGCAAAGGGCTCTAGTAGATAAAGTAGCATGCAAGGACAGATGAGTAATGTAAGCAGAGAGCTGAAAACTCTTAGAAAAAAACAAAAATAAATATTAGAAATTTAAAAAAGTAACAGAAATTAATGCTTGTGAGGAGCTTATAATAGACTCGACATGACTGAGGAAAGAATCTCTGAGCTTAAGGATATCTCAAAAGAAACATCCAAAACTGAAAGCAAAGAGAAAAAAGAAAGAAAAAAAAAAAACAGAGAATACTCAAGAACTATGGGACAAATACAGAAGATGTAACATACATGTAATGGGAATACCAGAAGAGAAGAAAGAGAGAAAGGAACAGAACAAATATTTGAAATCATGAAAAATGATAATTTCCCCCAAATCAACGTGAGGCACCAAACCACAGATCCAGGAAGCTGAGAGAAGACCATAAAGGATAAATGCCCCCAAAAATCACACTTAGGCCTATCATTTTTGAACTACAGCAAATCAAAGATAAAATCCTGAAAAAAGCCAGAGGAAAAAAAACACATTAAGTATCAAGGAGTAAAGATAAGAATTACATCTGACTTCTCAGAAACCATGCAAGCAAGAAGAAAGAGGAATGAAATAAAGTACTGAGTGAAAAGCTATCAACCTAGAATTCTGTATCCTGAAAAATTATCCTTCTAAAGTGAAGGAGAAATAAAGACTTTCTCATAAAAACAAACTGAAAGAATTTGTTGCCAGTGGACCTGCCTTGTAAGAAATGTTAAAAGAAGTTCTTTAAAGACAAGGAAAATGAAATAGGCCAGAAACTCAGATCTATATAAAGAAAGAGCATCAGAGAAGGGTAAGTGAAGATAAAAAAAAAAAAGTTTTGTATTTTCTTATTTTTAATTGATTTAACAGATAACAGTTTGTCCAAAATAATAATAGCAACAATGTATTTTATTATGTATGCTTATGTATGTATATATACATATGCATATTTATCCTTATGTATGCATATATATAAGTTAATGAATAACAACAATAATATAAGGGGCAAGAGTAAGGAATTAGTACTATTTTGTTATTATCAGGTACTCACACTACCTGTGAACTGTTACAGTGTTATTTGAAAGTGGACTTGAATTAGTTGTAAATGACTATTGCAAACTCTAGGGCAATCACTAAAAAAGTTAAAAAAAAAAGGAAGTATAACTGATATATGATAAGGAAGGAGAAAAAATGGAATCATAAAATGCTCAGCATATAACATCAGTATCATGGTGGCACAGAACGTCCCTCATTTTTTTCCGCCTCTTCAATAACAAAACTTCAGTACCATTAACGAAAGGTGCCTCTGTGGGAGTTGTGAGACCCAGTGCCATATGCCAAGGGACCCAGGAGGAGTCTTATCCCCATGTTCATTGGGTAACAGGCAGACAGACCTTGGTATTAGCTGTGGAACCTACAGGAGACTGTGAACCACTTCTGGGCCCTTTTGGCTGTGGTCCAGCAGTGGCTGCAGGAATGCTGATTTGGAGAGTCAAATACAGACAAGAAAGCTTTTGTGAAAGTACAGTATTCCAGAGGAGAAGTTCCAGCACTCTCCTGGAGAAAAAAAGTACGTGTTTGTATGCATTGGAAGGGGTCAGAGGATCAGCTTGACTTGTTGGCATCACTCCTCCCCCAAGGCAGGAGAGTTTAGAGCTAAATGAAATGGTCTGTGATTTTTCTCACTGGAGAAAGGTAGAGCTAGTGGACGAACACCCAGCTTCCCCAGCTATGCAGGACACTGCCAAGGCAAATCATTTCTCTCACAGCATCTTGAGTATTTAAACACGATATCCATGACTAGGGGGAGGAAGCAGATCAGGAAATCATCACACAAGATCCCCATAGGGCATTAAAGGGACCCTCAGTTTCTGCTGAGTGTCTTCTGAATTCCATCAGGAAGTCTGCCATGAGCCAGGGGAAAACCCCACCCACAGATTCCCCCAATGACACTCAGGCCTGTCCAGCACACTACCTGCCACCCATACCTCCTCCACTCTGAAGCCAGCTCACTGTGCACTGCATAGGGTGTCAGCAAGAACAAGCGCTGGTAGACAGGGAGCATGCACAGAAAGCAGGCCACAGTCTGCAGGCCAAGGAGAGAGCACAAACCTGAGCTGTAACGCCACTCTCGGGAAAACAAAAGAGACGCAATCAGCATTCAGTCTCGTGTGTTGTAGGATCAAGAGAAGGCATACAAGATTAAGAACTCTGCCACAAGAGGAAGCAAGAAGCATGGAGGAAATGTATCCATATAAGGTCTGAGGAAGTCTCAAATCTCTAGCAGGGCTGACAGAAAGTATTTCTTGCCTGAAGACAACAGTAAAGATTGGAGGAGGTGACTGCTACTTTAAATGTAAAGACAGCAACTCCAAAGAATGTGAAATCAAGGAAACATGACAGCAGCAAAGGATCACAATAATCTTTTAGTAACCAAAAATAAACAAGTGGGACTACACCAAACTAAAAGGTTCTGCACAGCAAAGGAAACCGTCAACAAAATGAACAAGCAACCTATCAAATGGGAGAGAATATTTGCAAGCCATGTATCTGGTAAGGTGTTAATACCCAAAATAAATAAAGAACTCACACAACTCAATAATAAATAAATATACAACCCAGTTAAAAAATGGGCAGAGGATCTGAATAGACATTTTTCCATAGAAGACATACAGATTGCCAATATGTACATGAAAAAGTGCTTAACAACACTCATCATTAGGGAAATGCAAATCAAAACCACAATGAGATATCACCTCACACCTGTTAGAATGGTTGTTAGCCAAAAGACAAGAGATAACAAATATTGGCAAGGATGTGGAGAAAAGGGAACGCTGTGCACTGTTGGTGAGAATGTAAATTGGTGCAGCCACTATGGAAAACAGTAAGGAAGTTCTTCAAAAATTTAAAAATAGAACTACCATATGATCCGGCAATCTCACCTCTGGGTATATATCCAAAGGGAATGAAAACAGGATATCAATGAGATATCTGCACTTGCATGCTTATTGCAGCATTATTCACTATAGCCAATATACTGAAACAACCTAAGTGTCCATCAATGGTTGAATGAATAAAGATAATGAGGTATATACATATACAATGGAATATTGTTCAGTCATAAAACAGAGAGAAATGCTTCCATTTGTGACAACAGATGGACCTTGAGAGCACTATGCTAAGTGAAATAAGTCTGAGAAAGAAAGATACTGTATGATATCATTTACATGTGGAATATAAAAAAGCTGAACTCATAGAAACAGAGAGTAGAATGGTGGTTACTAGAAGCTGGGGGTGGGGACAACGGGGAGATGTTGGTCAACATCTGGAGTACAAACTTCCAATTAGAAGATGAATAAGTTATGGGAATCTAATACACGTCATTATTCTTACAGATAACAATATCATACTATATATTTGAAAGTTGCTAAGACAGCAAATCTTAAAAGTCCTCACCACAAAAAGAAATAGTAATTATGTGACATGATGGAGGTGTTAGCTAACATTAGGATGGTAATCACATTGTAATATATAAGTGCATTAAATCAACACATTGTACACTTTAAACTTACACATTATTATATGTCAATTATATCTCAATAAAACTGAAGAAAAAATAGAATGCTCAATTAAATCCTCAAAAGGCAGCCAAAGAGAGAAGACAAAAATAGGAACAAAGAACAAAGGCAACAAATAGAAAACAGTAACAAATATGGTAGACATTAATCCAACTATTTCAGTAATCACTTAAAATCAAGGTCTAAATGCACCAATTTAAAAATAGAGATTGTCAGAGTGAATCAAAAAACAAGACCAGATATATATTGTCTACAAGAAAGAACCTTCAAATTCTCATTGCTGGTGGGAATGCAAGACAGTTTGGCAGTTTCTTACAAAACTAAACATACTTTTACTATACAATCAAGCAGTTACACTCCTTGGTATGTACTCAAATTAGTTGAAAAACTTACGTTCACACAAAAACCTAAATTTATAGCAGTTTTTTGTAATTGTAAAAACTTAGAAACAACCAAGATAGCCTTCAATAGATGAACAGATAAACAAACTATGGTACATCCATACAATAGATTAGTACTGAGTAATAAAAAGAAATGAGGTATAAAACATGGAACGACACAGAGGAAACTTAAATGCATACTGCTAAGTAAAAGAAAGACTGCATGATTCCAAATATATGACATTCTTAAAAAGGCAATACTATAGATACAACAAAAAGGTTAGTGGTTGCCAGAGATTCAGGTGGATGGAAGGAAAGATGAATACGTGGAACATGTGATTTTCATGGCAGTAAAACTCTCCTACAATATAATACGGTAATGGTGGATACATGACATTATACATTTGTTAAAACCCATAGAACTGCACGACACAAAGACTGAATCCTGTGTAAACTACGGACTTTAGTTAATAATAAGTATGAATATTGGTTCATCAATTTCAACAAATATGCCACACTAATGCAAAATGTTAATAATAGAACAAATTTTGTGTGGGGATAGTGGGAAGAATGGGTATATGGGAACTCTCTGTACTTTCTGCTCATCTTTTCTATAAACCTAAAACTTCTCTAAAAAAATAAAGTCCATTAATTACTAAATGAAGCAACATCAAGATTAAATGGTAGTTTAAAAAGAAAAAAAACAAGAATGGAATACAAAGGTAGCTTTTGTCTTATTGATTAGGCTGTAGAATCTAATGGAATTTAGAGAATGAGGAGGGAAGAAGAAAATAAAGTTTGGCTGGAGAAGATGAAAGGGGATACTTTAAAGAGAAAAAGAGAGTATACCAGTGAAAGAGCAATACTGAGAAAGAGTAGATCTATACCAGTGGGGCCCAGGGACTGAGGCAGCTGCCATGGGAAAAGATACTTAGGAATTTGTAAAAGGGTTTTCTCCATGTTGTGCAATGTAACCCTGTCCTCTGCTTCCCTTAAAAATCATGATGAACCCACATGTTGACTGCAGCATTATTTACAATACCCAAAATATGGAAACAACCTAAATGTCCATTAATAGATGAATGGATTAAAAAAATATGGTATATATATTACAATGGAATATTATTTAGGCATAAAAAAGAATGAAATCTTGCCATTTGCGACAATATAGATAGATCTTGAGGCCATTTTGCTAAGTGAAATAAGTCAGAGAAATAAAAATACCATATGATCTCACTTATATATGGAATCCAAAACAAACAAACAAATACAACCCAAGAAAACAAAAATCAAGCTCATAGATACAGAGAACACATTGGTGGTTGCCAGAGGTGGGGGTTGGGGAGTGGACAAAATGGGTGAAGGGAGTCAAAAGGTACAAATCTCCAGTTATAAAATAAATAAGTAATGGGGATATAATGTACAGCATGGTGATTATAGTTAATAATACCGTACTGCATATTTGAAAGTTGTTAAGAAAGTAGATCCTAAAAGTTCTCATCCCCAGAAAAAATAATTCTTTAACTATGTATGGCGACAGATGTTAACTAGACATGATCATTTTGTAATACATACAAATATCAAATCATTATGTTGTATACTTGAAATTAATGTAATGTTGTCTATCAAATATACCTTCAATTATATAAATAAATAAATTTGTTAAATTCATGAGAAAAATTTCTATTATTATATTTTATCCTTTTGGAACTTGGTTTTATGGTTGGAAGATGTGTTCCATTGGCCTATATGTGGGCACAGAGACTTCTATTTTTGTCCACGATGGAACATCAGGGATCAGAATTACCTCTTCACCTTAAACCAGTTAAAATCTACACAAGAAATATATGAAACAGCAATATTCAAACATCAGAAAACAGAAAGTGCAAGGCAGTAATCCATGACAGAAAGAAAACAAGAAGAAACAAGAAGAAAACAAGAAGAGTCTCCAGGCCACAACATAAGGAAGGGGAACACAAACAGAGTCTACTGGTCTCCTTAAGTTCAGAGACAAAGTTTAGAGTTTGGAGAGGCCAAAGCAGCTAGAATTCACAGGGCACAGTACTAGAGAGAAGACAGCAGCAGAGATTGAGAGCGAGCTCCACAGATGTACAGAGGGTTCCCACTGATGTAGAGAGAGGCTTCCAACATTCACTCCAAAGCTCTAGATACTACCCCACCAAGTCAGTTAGGGCTCTCCTGGATCAGAAGACACTTTGGAACATGAGAGTACTGTAGAATGTATAGCTGTCCCTGGTTTAAGCACAGCAACATTAGGGGTAAAAGCTGAAGTTGAAAGAGGGCAGGATTCCCATCAACTTTTGCCAAGCAAATCTTATTTTCCACTTTCAAACTGTACTCCATAGCATATATTACATGATTGTTTTAAAATTTTCTCCAGTGTTAAGACAGAAGCAAGGTAATTTCTCCCTTCTGTTGACAAGTAGTCAGAAATTTGACATACTAGTTCTAGCAGCTCTTTATATTCATGAACTGTTACATACTCAGTTGCAGACAGAGCATTAAGTCATAGTAACAAAATCAACAAATGATATCTTAAGTTTACAACTGCTCCACCTCAAGCCATGCCACCCCTGCAACATTTCAGTAGAATATTCGAATCACAACTAAAAGTCCTCTGTTTCGAGTGATATCATAGTACTCCTCAAAAATCAGTCTATTTTTGGTAGCATGTACCCTTAACTTGGAATTTCAATACTTCCTTGATAGCCAGCTCAATTATATGGCTCCAAACTCCAGGGAATCTATGTTGTTACCTTAGTAATTATTACTTTATAGAAAATTATGGAAATCAATGCACTCAACAGAGGTTATTAACACAACAATACTTAAATGAGTGGAAACTTACGTGGCTCACTTGCAGAAACATCTACAACTTCTTCACTTGAGTGGGTTTTTATGAATTCTGAAACAATAGTGAATTTGTCATAAGTTTCAAGTATCAATTATATGTATTGAGTTTAAATTTCAGAGTTTTTATCTTAAGAACTCATTGAAGAGAAAGAAGACTCAAAAAAAACAATAGAGCTGCAAACACTGTAGATCCTCCCACTCAGGCAACAAGTGGTAATATCTGTAAGAATGTGTGTAACAACTGAGTCACGTGAACTCATCATTTTCTCAACAAAACTTGTTTTTCCTCTTATATTCTCTTAGTTAATGTTACCATCACCTAAGGAACTGAGGTTCCTTTCATATCCAATCACCAAGTTTTGCCAGTTTTACCAGTAAATATTTCTCAAATCTGCCCCTTTCTTCTCATTTACCTGTGGTCTAATATAAGCACTTATCACACATCTAAGATACAGCAATAACTTTCCCTTCTTACTCACAGTACCCAAATCTAGCTCCTACAATGTGGCCAGAAAAATCTCTTTAAAATTAAGTCCAATAACATCTCTTTCCTACAAAAAATCTTCAATTCCCTATTGTATATGAAAAACCAAATTCCTTAGCACAGCATCCAATCTCTCTGACAAGGCTCTCTCCTACCTTATCCCTACCTATTGCTTCATACTCTAACACCATTCCAGTTGTAATTCTCTATTCATGCTATTTGTTCATGCTATATTCTCTTCTTACAAATATCTGCATTCTTTGTTTGACTAAATCCTACTTATCCGTTTAGGTTGCATAAAATCTACCTAACTCCCTCAGGTTGAACAAATTGGCTTCTTTCTGTGGACTCTGCAAATTACACATACTTTTAGCATGCATTACACTATATCAAAATTCCACAACATGTGCTTTTGTCCTTACTAAGTTGTGGATTTTATGGGGGTCACAACCAAGTTTTATTCATTTTGTACACTCCCAGAACCCAAAACATAACTTTATTGAAAATATAAAACTCACTATTGAATATCTTTTAAAATTTACTATTGTATACTTTTTATGGCTATAAATTTTAAACTATAAGTCTCAAAGTGGTAATGTATTTAGGAAACCCTAATGCTAAATGCTAAACATGTATAAAATATTATCACCTTCAATTTTCTGCTTTACATGTTCGTGACGTTGTACTGCATCTGATGGCTTTTCACTATCTCTGTTAAAATTTCAATAAATAAAACATTTATTTATTATCAAAGAATAAGAATTTAAACTACACTTAAGAACTAGAACACATGCTCTAGAGATAGGCAGTTTGTAAAACAAAATGTAACATATTCTTAAATATTATTCACAGACATTAAGGTAAGTTAATTAGTAACAAGTAAATAAATATAAAAATAAAACTACGTAATTCTATGAATTCTATATATTGCATGAACATAATTAGGTATACCAACAACATTAACAACAAAAATAGCAAAAGTAAATTGGGTAAAAATATGAGATTTCTTTTTACCAATGTATTATTAGTGGTGTAATCATTAAGAGCACAAGTTCTAGAGTCAAACTGCTTGGCTCAAAACCTGCTCTACTGACTTACTAATTATGTGACCTTGGGTAAGTTACTTAACCTCTCTGAACTTAATTTTCTTCATCTATTAAAATTGGCGACTTAGAGCACCTATCTCATAAAGTAGTTGTAAAGATCAAAGAATACATGTAAAGTTACTAGGAAAATACCTAGCATACATCAGACACTTAAATTTCAGTTATTAATATTAATATATAATCTAAATCTACTTTTGTGCCTCACAATATGTAGCTCAAGTGAATGTAGCTGAACCTCTGGACCAAGATCTAGTTATGCAGCACCCATTGGAGCCAAGTCAAGTACCAGTTCTTTCATTCCTTTCAGTCTAGTCATTGACAGACAGAGATATCAATAAAGTAATTGCATAGTAAATAGCAGTCCCTCCTAATTATGAGTACTTCCTATTTTAACACTATAAAATAAAAGTGTTTTGTATATGTTTAATGCAAAATATGGCTGTTTATAAATGCAAAATTTTACTTCAATAGGTTACTGTACCAGATATGGCTCAGGATAACAGAATAACAGAACAAATCAGTTGGAGTTGATTTAACTCAGATATTCACAAAAATTACATATTTATTTACTGTTTATTACATGTGATAGGAAATACATAGATGTGTGACTGCTTCTGATCTTGAAATAACAGTCTTTCAGGGAAGACTTCATGAATGATAAAATTAATAGATTATTATTAATAAATTTGTAATGAATCATTAATTAATTCATAATAAAAATTACTAAATGTATGATTCACTGCCAAACAATGGAGAACAAAAAAGAAGTAACAAAGGAAGAAATAACTGTAAAACAGGGTTTCTCAACCTCAGCACTACTGACCTTTTAAATAATTTCCTTATTGTGGGCAGAACTGACATCTACCAAGAAAGTGCCAGCAGCATCCCCCTACTCTTGAGTTGTGACAACCAAAATGTCTACAGACAAATATCCTGTAGGGCTCAAAATAGCCCTCATTTGAGACTCACTGCTATAAGGAAATAGCTCTACCATGGCACTCGGTCAACATTATACAGGTCCACATAAGCTACATAGGCAAGGTTTGACAGCGGTCAGACCGAAATCTTAGCAGAATGCCCTGCAATTTCTCCTGGAGAAAGAGAAGAGAAGCCTGGTGGTAAGTCTCCATGAGGCAGTTTCTCATTGCTTTCTTGTGGAAGACTGACACAGCCCATTTCTCATCTATCTCCCCAATTTCAGTTGACTACAGAACTTTCTATCCCTCTTTTCCTTAGAGCACAGTTGAAGGCTCCTGCATAAATCTATAAAGCTGCACAGCTGTAGTTTAGATTTTGTTTCTACACGGCAGAGCAACAAATCACTTGTCTGGTCTGTCATCTGGTCCCTGCTGCTTCGTGTACTCCTATGGAACTAGGAACATCAGCAGCTGACACCATGCTGATCTTGCTCTTGCTGTCTGTGAGTAATAATGCTTTATTTGTGCCCATTGTCTCCTTACCGGCCTAATATATGGAAGTATGACAAGCCAATCTCATGGCTACCACTGTGCTGCTCTTTTGGACTGCATCACTGCTTGACAATCACGTAAATAAAAGCACTGCTTAACAAAATAGTTTCTCAGATATAACAATGAAAGGAGATAGAAAATACCAAGGAAATTTAGTTGAATGAATTGGGAAAGAGTTGGGCAGATTATGAAGTTTATGAAGATTACGAATCAAATATACTAAAAAATAAATTTTGTTCATGCAGACCTCTCCCTGGGAGAAAAAGGGCTGATATTCATACAGATATTCAAACAGTGGTATGACAGTATCATTGAAATTCTCCTGATCCAGTTGGTAAATAGCGCTACCCTGAGCCCTTCAAGTGTATCCAACTGCCCTGGCACCTCAATCTTCCCAGGATCCAGCACCTAAAGAAGTAATCTTTGGCACAACAAACAGTATGCAGCACCCTGCTCCCGTGCTAATATCTATTCTAATTAGTTGGTGCTCATATTATCTTGGTTCTTCATATTTTTGGTATTTTCACCAGGAACAAGACGGTGCATGCATCAAGAATATAGATTTAAAACACACACACACACAACACACCTTTTTTTCTCTAGTACAAAAGAAACTTACAAAAGGAAAATTATAACTTGGATGGAAAATAAAAGCAGAGTGGAACTAATACCATTGAATAAAAAGTGAATAGACTAAGAGGGCTGACATCAAAGCAATGGACAAAAAAGTATAGCAAGCCAAGGAAATAAAGCTATACTAAGTATTCCTAATAAACCTGGTAAAACTGAATTATACATGTTTTCCTAAAATATCTGACACTGTAATAAAATAGTTTCTTGTACTCTATATGGCTGGCTAGGGGTGATTTTATGAATGATTCATTACAATAGATGGAGTACTAAAAATAACTGTGGAGCTAAACTGGAGAGAGACAACTAAGTACTACAGAGACATCTTATTTTAAATTCATGATTTCAAGTAGGCTTTAAATATCACCAGGTAATTAAAGGATACCCTAATCCATTCACTCCTCCACTTAATGACTATTGAAAATCCTCATCTCTCTCCTCGCCTCTCCTATCCTATCCTCATTCTCAGCTGACGATCTTTCTACTTCCCTGAGAAGACTCAACCAATCAAAGGATGATTTCCACAGGCTCCTACACCACATCTGCCCTCTATCAGCATCTGCACCCTGATACTCTGCCTTCCTACCTAGTTTCATAAATGAATTATCCAAGCTCCTATGCCATCTTCTCTCACTTATTCAAGGATATTGTCCCAGCAAGTCTCCTTTGTTTCTTTATATCATAAATCTTTTCCTATTTATTGGATCATTCCTACTAGCATATAAACATTCTATTATTTTTCCTAATTTATAAAATCCTTATTTTGTCCCCAGCTTCTTCCCCAGCTACTATGCTATTTTTTTCTCCCTTTTGCAGCAAAATCACTGCAAAGAGTTGTCTTTGGTTGTTGTCTCCAATTGCTCTCTGACCAGAGACGTCTCATAACAACTGCTTTTCTCAAGGTCAACAATGACATTTCTTTCCGAATCCATTGGTGAATTCTCAGACCTCACCCTCTTGACCTATCCAGAGCATTTGATCAGACCTTCTCATAGTCACACTTTTTTCACTTGTCTCCTAGGACACTACAATCCAGTAGTTTTCTTTCTACCTCACTAGGTCACTCCTCCTCATTCCCCTTTGCTAGCCCTCATCTTGTCTCAGATTTCTTAATGCTGGAAAGACCTCAGAGATCAGTCCCTATCCTCTCTTCTCGATTTACACTCACTCTTTTCATGATCTATCTACTCTTAAGTTCCATCTATACACAAACAACATCCCAATTCCTATTTCCAGCACACACCTCTCTCCAAAACACCAAAATATATATGTAACAGCCTACTCAAATATGCCTACAACATTCCTGACATCTCAAAATCAGTATCTTCAAAACAGAATCCTTGGTCTTCCTCCTCAAAACCGGCTTCACCAGCCTACCCGAGTGAAGGTCACAGCAATTTCATCCTTCTGGCTGCTTGGGCCAAAAGCTTTGAACTTATTCTCGACTCTTCTCTTTTTCTCACACCCTACATCCAATCCATTCAAGAAAGCTGACTGACTTTACCTTCAAAACATATCCAGAATCTCAGCACTTACCAACTCTACTGCACCCACTACCCTGATGTGAACCACCATCATCTCTTGCATGGCTTCTTGCAAAAGTCTCCTAATTGGACTCCCTGCTTCTAATCTTGACCCTCTATAGTCAATTTGCAATACAGCAGTCAGAGCAATCGTTTTAAAACATTAAGTCAGATCATGTTACTTCTCTGATCAAAACCCAGTATCTCCTTAGGGATAATCAGAATAAAAACCACATTTTTTTTAAAGGCATAAAGGGTCTTCCATTTATTTGTTCTTATATGATCTGGCCCCGTTACTTTCTGACTTCATCTCCTTCTACTCTCTCCTCACTGTTTCTGCTCCAGCCACACTGGTCTGCATGATTTTTCTTCAACATGCTCTGCCTTTTGGGCCTTTGTCCTGGCTGTTCCCTTTGCCTAGAATGCTCTTACCCAAAATATTAATATGGCTAATTCTCTCATCTTCAAGCATTTGCTTAAATACTAATTTCTCAGTAAGGTCTAAACAACTTACTGTATATAAAACCCCAACTGCTACCCCCACCCTTGGTATCCCAATCCCCATTTTCACTGCTCTTTTTCTTGTTTCCATACATTTATCACCTATTAGCACATTACATAATTTACTTTTTTATTATGCTCATTTTATTTATTGCCTGCCTCCCCCATTTACTAGAATATACATTCCATCAAACCAGTGATGTTTCTTTGCTTTGTTTGTTCTCTGACATATTCTGAATGTGAATGACAGCTCTTGGCACATATTAGGTGTTTTGGGTACATATATTAGTCAGACTTCCCCAGAGAAACAGAATCAATAGGACGTGTGTCTGTGTTTGTGTGTGTACATACATATGCATGTATGTGTATACATATAGAGAGAGGGAGAGACAATGAAATTTATTTTAAGGAATTGGTTCAAATGATTGTTGAAGCCTAGTAAATCCAAAATCTACAGGGTAGGCCAGTAGGCTGAAGACCCAGGGAGGAGTTGCAGTCCAAGTGCAAAAGCAGTCTGCTGGGAGAATTCCTTCTTTCTCAAAGGACAGTCTTTGTTTTATTAAGGCTTTCAACTGATTGGATAAGGCCCACTCACACTATGGAGGGTAATCTGCTTTACTCAACATCCACCAGTTTAAATGTTAATCTCATCCAAAATAGAAACATCTATAGTATCGTTTGACCAATTATCTAGGCACCATAGCCCAGCCAGGTCAACATGTAAAATTAACCATCACAGAACATAAATATTTTTTTAATTAATGAAGAGATATAGTTTGAATCTTAATAATCACACCCACCGCTACTCCTCAAAACTTCACTGATGATGACAGCAGAAATGAACACCAATTAAAACAGGGTACCTTCTATCTGTCATTCATAGCAGGTTTTTGTAAAAAGTTAAATGATTTATCAGTCGCGATTTGGCAAGAAATAAATGCATAGTCAAACTGGATAACTTAAGAAGACTTTAATAAAGGGACTGTTTGCAAAGACATGGGCACGATATAGCAAAACCACAAAAACAGTCCAGTCTCCAGAGGCTATTAACATCAACGAAACCATTACTTCCCATAGGCCAGAAGTGGCCAGGAGAGGGAGCAATGACAGAAACCTAGAGAAAGCTGTGGAGAAGGGCTGCTGATCAGAACTACAGCTTTCCATGGTAGGAGCTATGGCCTTGCCATGGTACCCAGCCCTTGGCAACCCCACAGGGAGAGACCCTGAAGAAGAAACATCCTACCCTTACTTTCCTCCCTCTCTCTCTCTCTAATATCTGGCCAGTGTTCTCCATGGGCAGAATCCAACTGAAAACAAAGGGCTTGAAAGCCCACAGACAGAGTCCCCATAGACCAGATTCCCAGCGTGAAAAACAGGGTATACAGAAGGGTAAAGAATGGATCTGAAGCGGCAGTAAGACAGCACATAAGTTTTAGGCAAGTTACTTTGGCAGTAGTTTGGAAGACAGATTAAGGGAATGAGAGACTTAATGTAGATGTACCAGGAACTAATCAGAGGCTATTACAGAAATTAAATGAAACCCTAGACTAGGGAGGTCACAGTGAAAGGAAAGAAAAATAAACGATCATAAGCAGTTGTTCAAGAAAGACAAATGATATATATATTTATATATTCATATAACTATATGGAAACTAAAGAATCAAAATAAATTGCAGCCTAGAAGTCAGAAAGGAAAAGATTGTTAAATCTGATATCAATGAAATTTTAAAACTTCTGCATTAAAAACTCCTAAAGTCAACAGACAACTGACAACTAGAAAAAAATAGTTGCAACTCATATGACAGGAAAGACCCAATTTCTTTAAAATACAAAGATTTTATAAATAAATAAAAGATGACCAAAGATATGACATATAATCAGCCCACAGGGAAAAAATGCAAATAGCCAATATGTATATGATCAAATACTCAACTTCCACTCATAATTACAGAAATGCAAATTAAAATAAGGTTATTCTTTTCCATATACCATATTGGCAAAGATTTAAGTTTGATAATGCATGGTATTGGCCAGGGTGTGGGGAAACAGGTGACTGGATGAACTAGTACCACCTTTCTGAAGGGCAATATGGCAACACTGCCAAAAATTTTAAATACACAAACCCTTCATAGAGCAGCTCCATTTCTAACAATTTACCCTTCATACAGACTCATATTAGTGCCCAAAGATATAAGCAACGCTGTTTGTAATAACTAAAACAGGAAAAGCCCTAAATGTCTATTAATAGGGAACTGACTTAATAAATTACTATACAGAAAGATAATGCTTTCAGTAAAGAACTACACTGATCTATCTATGCATACATAGATTCATGTCCAAAGTAAGATATAAACTAGTATATATTTCAAGCCTACGTGTATAAAGTTATATGTACATAAATATTTGTATTTATCCAGAAATTTTCTAAAAGTCTTAATCTTACACACATACACACACACACACACACAAATTAACTGTGGCTGCTTTTAGGAAGTGAGAATAAAGGTCACTGGAAAGAAAATTTTTACTTTTCATTCAATTGAATAGTCTCTTATAATGTTTGAACTTAAACATTTGTGGCTTTTTAGTTTTACAATTAAATATAAATAGCTTAATTTTTTTTTTTTTTTAAGATTTTATTTTTTCCTTTTTCTCCCCAAAGCCCCCCGGTACATAGTTGTGTATTCTTCGTTGTGGGTTCCTCTAGTTGTAGCATGTGGGACGCTGCCTCAGCGTGGTCTGACGAGCAGTGCCATGTCCGCGCCCAGGATTCGAACCGACGAAACACTGGGCCGCCTGCAGCGGAGCGCGCGAACTTAACCACTCGGCCACGGGGCCAGCCCCAATAGCTTAATTTTTTAAAAGAAGACTTAAACGTTTCATTTCTGAGTGGCTTAAAAGGATAGTACCACTAAAAAATGAAAAGCATAGGTACGTGAATCAAGATAATACATAAAATAGATAGCAGTACCATAAAAGTTTGTTTTCATCAAGTAATTATTTCCATCAGCCCTTCATACAAGGCATTTGTAGCAAACAATAAATAAGGAAGACGTTTTTCAATCTCCTTCCATCTTCTTTCATCACATGAGCATATAGACATGGTCTCTGTATTCAAATAGCTTACATTCTAATTAGGCAGAAAAAAAGTTAAGCAATACAAACATACGTATAACTAAACGTCAAATAAGTGGCACGAGTTACAGAAATTCAGAGGAGACAGACCACACTATTAACTAAAATACTCTAAAAAAATAATTAACTGAGAACCTTGATTCTAGCCCTACATTTTACATAGAATTTGGATTGACAAAGAATAAGCTGTTTAGGGCATTCTAGGCAAAGAACTACTACTGCTTAATGAAAGACACGGAGGTAATACAACACTGTTTTTTGTAAAACATGTTTTTATTTTAGAAATGGTGAGTTTATTAGTCTGTCTGAAGCAGACAGTGAGTAACAAAGTTAAACATGTAGAATTCGGAGAAACTGTGTAGAGCCTTAAAGAAGAGGTTAACAAAAGGGAATGGAGGGGCCAGCCCGATGGCCGACTGATTGGGTTCACGTGCTCAGCTTCGGCGGCCCAAGGTTTTGCCGGTTTGGTTCCTGGGTGTGGATATGGCGTCGCTCATCAAGCCATGTTGATGCAGTGTCCCACATAGCACAACCAGAAGGACCTACATCTAGAACATACAACTATGTACTGGGGGGCTTTGGGGAAAAGAAGAAAAAAAAAAGAAGACTGGCAACCGATGTTAGCTCAGGTGCCAATCTTTTTAAAAAAAAAAGTGAATGGGAAAGACTTACAGAATTTTTAAGCTAGAAAAAGACACGACAAAGTTATTTTTTTCATTTTTATTTAGAGATAACTGAAGACTCACACGTAAAAAAAACACACTGATCATATATACACTTCACCCAGTCTCCCCCAATGGTAGCATCTTACATAACTATAGTACAATATCACAATCAGGAAATTAATGTTGATATAATCTACCAACCACATTCAGATTTCACCGGTTTTACATGGTCTCACTTATGTGTAGATATGAAGATATGTGTGTGTATTTAGTTCTATGAATTTTCTCACATCTGTGGATTTTGTAACCACGACCACAGTCAACATACAGAACAGTTCCATCACAAATTCCATCATGCTACCCTTTTACGGCCAACCTATCTCACTTCCTGCCACAATCCTCACCACCACTCATCTGTTCTCCATCTCTATAATTTTGTCATTTCAAAAATGTTATGTAAGTGGAATCATAAAGAATGAAACCTTTCAACCTTGGCTTTTTTCACTTAGCATTATTCTCTTAAGATCCATCCAACTTGTTGCATGTATCAACAGTTTGTTTCTCTTGATTGCTCAGTAGTATTCCATGGTATGGATGCACCATAGTTTAATGATTCACCCTTTGAAAGACCCTTGGTTGTTTCCAGTTTTTGGCTATTACAAATAAAGCTTCTATGAACATTTGTATACACATTTTTGTGTGAACTTACGTTTTCATTTCTCTGAAATAAATGCCCCAAAGTGCAATTGCTGGGACATAATACAACTATATGTTTAGTTTTCATAAGAAACTGCCATACTGTTACAGACTGGCTGTACCATTTTTACATTCCCACCAGCTATGTATTAAGTGATCTAGTTTCCCTGCATCCTACTAGCATTTAATGATATCAGTTGGTTTTTGTTTTGTTAAGCCATTCTGGGTAGTGATTTCTCATTGTGGTTTTAATTTGCATTTCCCTAATGGCTAAAAATGAAAATTTTTTCATGTGCTTATGTGCCATCTGCATAACCTATTCAACAGAATGTCTGTTCATTTCTTTGGTCAATTTTTTATTTGGGTTTTTTTTACTGTTGACTTCTGAGAGTCCTTTATATTTTCTACATACAAGTCCTTTGTCATGTATGTGGCTTTCGAACATTTTCTCCCAGTATGTTACCTGTCTTTTCAGCTTCCTAACTGGATCTTTCACAGAACTAAAGCTTTTTTACTTTGAAAAGATCCAACTTATCAATTTTTCTTTTTATGGATCATAGTTAGGTGTCAAATTTAAGAACTCCTTGCCTAGCCCTAGGTCCTGAAGATTCTCCTACGTTTTTCCTAATGCTTTTTCATTTTTACATTCTACATTTAATTCCATAACACAATTTGAGTTAATTGTATGTAAGATGTGAGATTTAGGGAAAGGTTGTTTTGTCTGTTTGTTTGTTTTGCCTGTGAATATCCAATGGCTCCAGCACCATTTGTTGAAAAGGCTATCCTTCCTCCATCAAACTGCTTTGGCACATTTGTCAAAAATCAGAGGGGCACATTTGTGCGGGTCTATTTCTAGATTCTCTATTCTGTTCCCTATGTCTTTTCCGCCATCAATACCACACTGACATGATTAGTGTAGCTATATAGTAGGCCTCATATCAACTAGAATGACTCCTCACACTTTATTCACCTTTTTCAAAATTATTTTGGCTATTCTAGGTCCTTCACCTTCCCATATAAATTTTATAATACACTTGTGTATGTCTACAAATGACCTTGCTGGGATTTTTAAAGGAATTTCATTAGGCAATTTAGAAAGAATTGGAATCTTTACTATGTTGAGTCTTTTGATCCAAGAACATGGTATATATTTAGTTGTTCTTTGATTTCTTTCAGTGGCATTTTGTTATTTTCAGCATACTTCACGTGTTTTGTTAAGTTTATACTTAAGTATTTCATTTTCTTTTGAGAAATTGTAAACAGTATTGTGCTCTTAATCTTGGCTTCCACATGATCACTGTTAGTATTTAGAGACACAATTGTTTTTTGTATGTTGATATTTTATCCACAACCTTGCTGAACTCACTAGTTACTTCTAGGAGGAGTTTTTGTTTTGTTTTGTTTTGTTTCTTTGTATATTCCATGGAAGTTTCTTTTCTTTTTTTTCCATTTTTAAAATTTATTATAGCTTTTTTAAATTGAGGTAACATTGGTTTATAACATAAATTTCAGGTGTACAGCATTATATTTCACCTTCTGTATAGACTACATCGTGTTCACCAACAAAAGCATAGTTTCCATCCATCACTGTACAAATATCCCCCTTTAACCCTTTCACCTTACCCCCAAACCCCCTTCCCCACTGGCAATCACTAATCTGTTTATATCTATGTGTTATTGTGGGGTTTTTTTATCTTTCACATTTGAGTGAAATCATATGGTATTTATTTTTCTCTGTCTGATTTATTTTGCTTAGCAATAATACCCTAAAGGTCCACCTGGGTATTTATCCAAAGAACACAAAAACACTACTTCAAAAATGTATATGCACCCCTATGTTAATTGCAGCATTATTTACAATAGCCAAGACTTGGAAACAACCTAGGTGCCCATCAACGGATGAATGGATAAAGAAGATATGGTATATATAGATAAATACATACGTATATATATATATATATATATATGTATATGTATATACACGATGGAATACTACTCATCCATGAAAAGGTGAAATCTTGCCATTTGCAACAACATGGGATTTTCTACGTAGACAACTATGTCATCTGCTAATGCGTCTAGTTTATTTCTTCTTTTGCAATCTATATGGCTCTTATTCTTTCTTTTTTTATTACAAGAGCTTGAACTTCCAATAGTATATTGAATAAGAGTGGATGTCCTTGCATTGTTCCTGATCTTAGGAGGAAAACATTCCATTTTTCACCATTAGGTATAATGTTAAGTGCGGATTACTTTAAATGCTCTTTATCAAGCTAAAGAAGTTTCTTTTTATTTCTATTTTTCTGAGCATTTTAATTATGAACTGGTTTTGAATTTTGTCAAATGCTTTTTCTCCATCGACTAATATGCTCATACGATTTTTCTTCTTTAATCCATTAATATGGTGGATTAGCCTGATTGGTTTTTGAATATTGAACCAGCTTTGAATCCCTAGAATAAACACCCCTTGGTTTGGTGTATAAATGTTTATATTTTGCTGAATTCTATTTGCTTATATTTGTTGAAGCTTTTTCCACCTAAGTTCAAGAGACATACTGGTCAGTACTTTGTACTGTTTTTGTCTGGTTTTAGTGTCAGATAATCACTAGCCACATAAAAGGAGTTGAGAAATGTTCCCTCTTCTTTTACTTTCTAGAAGACATTGTGTAAAATTGGTGTTAATTATTCTTTAAATGGTTGGTAGAATTCTACAGAAAAACCATCTGGGCATGGACATTTCTTTTTCAAAATTTTAATTATGAATTTAATTTCTTTAATGGTTATAGAGTCAGATTACCTATTTCCTTTCTTTTTTTGTATTGTGGTAACATTGGTTTATAACATTATATAAATTTCAAGTGTACATCATTATATTTCAAATCCTATGTAGATTACATCATGTTCACCACCCAAAGACTAATTACAATCCATCACCATACACATATGCCTAATCACTTCTTTCACCCTCCTACTACCACCATTCCCCTCTGGTAACCACCACTCCAATCTCTGTCTCTGTTTGTTTGTTGTTGTTTTTATCTTCATTTAGGAGTGAGATCATAAGGTATTTGACTTTCCCCCTCTGACTTATTTCACTTAACATAATACCCTCAAGGTCAATCCATTCTGACATGCATGAGGTGATATCTCATTGTAGTTTTGGTTTGCATTTCATGATAACTAATGATGCTGAACATCATTTCATGTACCTGTTGGAAAACTGTATATCTTCTTTGGAGAAATGTCTGTTCAGATCTTTTGCCCAGTTTTTAATTGGGTTCTTACTGTTTCTGTTGTTGAGATATATGAGCTCTTTAAATACTTTGGATATTAACCCCTTATCGAATATATGGTTTGCAAATATCTTCTCCCACTCATTAGGTTGTCTTTTTGTTTTGTTAGTGGTTTCCTTTGCTGTGCAGAAGCTTTTTAGCTTGATGTAGTCCCAACTGTTTATTTTTTTCTGTTGTTTCCCTTGCCTGGTCAGACATCGTACTTGAAAACATACTGCTAAGACAGATGTCAGAGAGCATAATGCTTATGTTTTCTTCTAGAGGTTTCATGGTTTCTGGTCTTACATTCACGTCTTTAATCCATTTTGAGTTAATTTTTGTGTATGGTGTAAGATAATGGCTTATTTTCATTCTTTTACATGTGGCTGTCCAGTTTTCCCAAAACCATTTATTGAAGAGACTTTCCTTTCTCCACTGTATGGTTCTTGGCTCCTTTGTTGAAAATTAGCTGTCCATAGATGTATAGGTTTATGTCTAGGCTCTCAATTCTGTTCCATTGACCTGTGTGTCTATTTTTGTGCCAGTACCATGCTGTTTTGATTACTATAGCTTTGTAGTATATTTTGAAGTCACAGAGTGTGATACCTCCAGCTTTGCTCTTTTTTCTCAGGATGCCTTTGGCTGTTTGGGATCACTTGTTGTTCCACACAAATTTTAGGATTCTTTGTTCTATTTCTGTGAAGACTGTCATTGGAACTTTGATAAGGATTGCATTGAATCTATAGATCGCTTTGGAAGTATGGACATTTTAACTATGTTAATTCTCCCAATCCAAGAGCACAGAATATCTTTCCATTTCTTTGTGTCTTCTTATGTTTGTTTCAATAATGTTCTATAGTTTTTATACTATAGGTTTTTCAATTTCTTGCTTAAGTTTATTCCTAGATATTTTATCTTTTTGTTGCAATTGTAAATGGGATTGCATTCTTAATTTCTCTCCCTGCTAATTTCTTCTAAGTGTATAGAAACACAACTGATTTTTGTATCCTGCAACATTACTGTATTACTGTATTATTTCTAAAAGTTTTTTGGTGGATTCTCTTTTTTTAACTTTTTTTTAAAGATTGGCACCTGAGCCAACATCTGTTGACAATCTTCTCCTTCTTCTCCTTCTTCTTCTTCTTCTGCTCCCCAAAGCCCCCTAGTACATAGTTGTATATTCTAGTAGTAGGCCCTTCTAGTTGTGCTTGGTGTATTCCTTAGGGTTTCCTATATATAAAATTATGTCATCTGCAAATAGTGACAGCTTCACTTCTTCCTTTCCAATTTGAATCCCTTTTATTTCTTTTTCTTGCCTGATTGCTCTGGATAGGACTTCCAATACTATGTTAAATAAGAGTGGTGAAAGTGGGCATCCTTCTCTGGTTCCTGTCCTTAAGAGGGAGAGCTTTCAGTTTTCCTCCACTGAGAATATTAGCTGTGGGTTTGTCATATATGGCCTTCATTATGATAAGGTACTTTACTTCTATATTCAGGGTATTTAACACAAATATATGCTGTATCTTGTCAAATCTTTCTCTACATATATTGAGATGCTCCTGTGATTTTATTCTTCATTTTGTTAAAGTGGTGTTTCATGTTGATTGATTTGCAGATGTCGACCTATCCCTGCATCCCTGGAATAAATTCCATTTGATCATGGTGGATGATCTTTTTAATGTATTGTATTTGATTTGCTAGTATTTTGTTGAGAATTTTTGCATCAATGCTCATCAGTGATACTGGCCTGTAATTTTCTTCTTTTCCGTGTCCAGTTTGGGTATCAAGGTAATGTTGGCTTCATAGAATGAGTTAGGAAGCCACCCCTCCTCTTCAATTTTTTGGAAGACTATGAGAAGGATAGGTATTAAGTTTTCTTTGAATGTTTGGTAGAATTCTCTAGGGAAACCATCCGGTCCTGGACTTTTATTTTGAGGGAGGTTTTTGAATACTGTTTTGATATCTTTACCGGTGATTGGTTTATTCAAATTCTCTATTTGTTCTTGACTCAGATTTGGAAGGTTGTATAATTCTAGGAATTTATCCAATATGTTGGCGTATAGCTTTTTGTAGTATTCTCTTATGATCTTTTATATTTCTGAGATCTGTTGTAATTTCTCCTCTTTCATTTCTGATTTTATTTATTTGAGAATTCTCTCTTTATTTCTTGGTGGGTCTAGCTAAAGGTTTGCCAATGTTGTTTATCTTTTCAAAGAACCAACTCTTCACTTCATTGATTTCTTTCTATGTTTTTCTAAGTCTCTATTTCATTTATTTCTGACGTGATTCTTATTATTTCCTTCCTTCTACTGATTTTGGGCGTTGTTTGCTCTTCTTTTTGCAGTTCCTTTACATGCACTGTTAGATTGTTTATTTGAGATTTTTCTTGTTTGCTGAGGTGGTAGGTCTGCATTGCTATAAACTTTCCTTTTAGAACCACCACGTTTGCTACATCCCATAAATATCGGCATGTCGTATTTTCCTTTTCATTTTTCTCCAGGTACTTTTGGTTTCACTTTTGATTTCTTCATTGACCCAATCATTGTTCGGTAGCATTTTTTTTCCATCTCCACATATTTGTGGCTTTTCTAATTTTCTTCCAGCAGTTGATTTCTAGTTTCATACCTTTGTGGCCAGAAAAGATACTTGGTATTATGTCAATCTTCTTAAATTTATTGAGACGTGTTTTGTGGTCTAATATGTGACCTATTTTGTAGAATGGTCCATTTGCATTTGAAAAGAAGTGTATTCTTCAGTTTTTGGATAGAACGTTCTGTACCTATGGACTGAGTCCAACTGGCCTAATGTGTCATTTAAGACTAATGTTTCCTTATAGGTCTTCTGTTTGGCTGATCTGTCCATTGGTGTAAGTGGAGTCTTAAAGTCTCCTACTATTATTGTGTTTCTGTCTATTTCTCCTTTTATGTCTGTTAATAATTGCTTTATATATTTAGGTGCTCCTATGTTGAGTGCATAGATATTCACAAGTGTTATATCCTCCTGTGGAGTTGTTCCCTTTATCATTATGTAGTGCCCTTCTTTACCTCTTGTTACAGTTTTTGTTTTAGAGTCTATTTTGTGTGATATAAGTATTGTTACCCCAGCTTTCTTTTCATTGCCATTTGCATGTAGTATTTTTACCCATCCCTTCACTTTCAGTTTGTGAGTGTCTTTAGGTCTGAAGTGTGTCTCTTGTATGCAGCATATATATGGGTCTCGTTTTTTTGCCCAATCCACCACCCTATGCCTTTTGATTGGAACATTTAGTCCATTGACATTTCAAGTAGCTATTGATAAGAATGTCCTTATTGCCATTTTTTTCCTTTTGTTCTGGGTGTTTTAGTAGTTCTCTGTTCCTTTCTCCTTCTCTTGCTCTCCTCCCTTGTGGTTTGATGGCTTTCTTTAGTATTATGTTTGGGCTCCTTTGTCTTAATTTTTTGTGTATTTATTGCAGGTTTCTGGCTTGTGATTGCCATCACGTTCATATAGAATAACCTAGTTATATAGCAATCTATATTAAGTTGATGGTCTCTTTAGTTTGACCTCTTGCTAAAAGCTCTATTCTTTTACTCCTCGCCTCCTGCATTTTATGTTTTTGATATCATATCTAACCTCCTTTTTTTGTACATGTGTATCTGTTACCCTCTTATCATGGAAATGGATAATTTTAGAACTTTTGTCTTTTGATCTTCATATTAGCTTCATAGGTGGGTGATCTGCTACCTTTATTGAATATTTGGCTTTGCCAGTGATTTTGTTGCCTTTTTTCATAGTTTTCTTACTCCTATTTGTATTCTTCTCTTTTCCACTCAAATAAGTCCCTTTAGCATTTCTTCTAAAGCTGGCTACTTGGTGATAATCTCTTTTGTTTTTGCTTCTCTGGGAAACATTTTACCTCTCCTTCCATTCTGAATGATAACCTTG
Organism: Equus quagga; assembly: GCF_021613505.1. Taxonomy (NCBI): domain Eukaryota; kingdom Metazoa; phylum Chordata; class Mammalia; order Perissodactyla; family Equidae; genus Equus; species Equus quagga. The sequence goes on from NC_060278.1 coordinate 4,176,320, forward strand.
CTGGGTAGAGTATTCTTGGCTGCAGGTTTTTTCCTTTCAGCACTTTAAATATATTGTGCCACTCCCTTCTAGCCTGTAAGGTTTCTGCTGAGAAGTCAGCCAATAGCCTATTGGATTTCCTTTGTATGTAACTTTCTGCCTTTCTCTTGCTGCTTTTAGGATTCTCTCTTTATCTTTAGTCATTGACATTTTACTTATAATGTGTCTTGCTGTGGGCCTCTTTGGGTTTATCTTGTTTGGTGCTCTCTGTGCTTCCTGTAAGTGGATGTCTATTCCCTTCCTTAGGTTAGGAAAGTTTCAGCTATTATTTTTTCAGGTAGATTCTCTGCCCCTTTGTCTCTCTCTTCTCCTTCTGGGACACTCATAATATGGATGTTAGTGCATTTGATGTTGTCCCAGAGGTTCCTTAGACTGTCCTTGTTCTTTTTAATTCTTTTTTCTTTTATTTGTTCAGCTTGGGTCACTTCCTCTAGTCTTTCATCCAGCTCGCTGATCTATTCTTGTGTATCATTGTCTCTCCTATTGAGTTCCTGTAGTGAATTATTACATTTCCAGGATTGTATTCTTCATTTATGATTGATTCTTTTTGATATTTTCCAATTCTTTCTTGATGTTCTCACTGAGTTCATTCATCCTTCTCCCAAGATCAGTGAGCATCCTTTTGACTCTTTGAACATTTTGTTGGGTCAATTGTTTATTTCTGTTTCATTTAGTTCTTTTTCTAGGGTTTTATCCTGTTCCCTTTCTTGGAATGCATTTTTTGTCTCCTCACTTTGCCTCTTTCCCTCCACTTATATCTATGTATTAGGTAGGTCAGTTATGTCTCCCCACCTTGGAGAGTTGGTTTTATGTAAGAGATGTCCTATGTGGCCTAGCAGTGTGCTTTCCTCTCATCACCAGTTCCAAATGTTCCAGGACGATTGCCTGTGTGGGCTATGTGTGTTCTTCTGTTATGGCATTTTTGCTCTTGCTGCAGGTGCCCAGGGAGGCTTGGCTGTTCCCCTGGCCAGCAGGTTGTAATGCTCAGCTGTGTGTTCCTGCTATGATTCTTTCAGTCACTTTATTGGGTGTAGGGAGCCCCAGCACTGTTCACTGCAAGGTCAAATAGTACATCCTTGTTGCAACTTTTCTATTAAGTGAGCAGACCCTGAGCATGGCTGGATGCTAGGTTAAGGGGCTTACAATTGCTGTATGTCTCCAGCCTGCAAGGCAATTACCAACTCTCACAGGGTTGCAGCTGAGGGGGCCCACCACCAGCATCGGAGCACCCAGTTATTTCAGTATGTGAAGTTGGGGCCAAGCACTTATGTGGCTGTTTGAGAAGCACCAGTCTCTGTAGCTGACAAGTCCCATCACCCAGATGGCCACACAACCCATCAACACAGTCCTGCCCTATGCACATGCCCCAACCCACTGAAGTGGACCCATTGCCCCACTGCACAGGCCCCACACACTCCACCAATGCAGGCCAGCCCCTCATGCACAGCCTGCAGTGCAGAGGCCGATCCATTCACCCACCTGCAGAGGTTCCAAGGATCCCACATATGTGGGCTCACAAGTTGCCTGAGGGCTTGCTGTTGGGTGGGGCCAGTTCCTATGGCAGGCCATCTGCCCTGGCTGAGCTAGAATAAATCAGTGCTCCAGTGAGTAGGCCAGACCCCTGTGCTAATAGGCCAGGGGAAGAACTCCAATGGCTTCTCCCAGCATCTCTGTCAGCATACCATTACTAGGTCACAATAATGGCTGCTGCCAATGTCTCAGTCCCTGGAGAGATCTCACCTCTCACCAAGATGCACCCAGAGGTGATCAAGTGAGTCTCTTTTCACCAAAGGACTGTGCACCTTTATTTCTGGTGATTTTAGGTTGTTTTCTGAAATGGGTGAATTTGTGCATGGGTCCTTTAAAAGCAGGCTTTTTTTGCCTATGTCTGATAGCTTTTCTGGGGACATTCTCATTGTAGTTAACATCCAGCAAAGCCAGGTATTATGACACTTGTATCAGTTGTAATGAGTCCAAAAGCTGCTTATTGTGGTACCATTCCCCTGTCCAGATGCCTCACTCCTCCAGGGAAGGCTTTGTACCTTAAGGCTGCTCCTGGCTGGCATTTTTCTTTACAGAAAGCAATTTCTGCCTCTTCTACTTCAATGAGCACTGTCCCTTATTGCGGGGTTTCTTTTTATCCAGTTTTCAGTTCCCTCTTAGGGGTAATCGTTCCAAGAGTAGTTGTAAATTCATTGTGTCCATGAGAGGAGGTGAGTTCAGAGTCTACCTATGCCATCATCTTGACACCCTTCAGATTATCTATTTCATCTTTAGTTTGGTACCTTGTGGTTTGGAGGTAATTGGTACATTTCTCCTAAGTTATTGAATTATTAGTATAAAGTTATTCATGGTATTGCCTTATTATCCTTTAAGTAGCTGCATAATTTGTAGTGATAACTCATTTCATTCCTGATATTGGCTGTTAGTAACTTTCTCTTTATCCTTGTCAGTACTGCAAAAGGCAAATCAATTTTATTGGTTTTTTAATCTTTTTTCCCCACTATTTCCTAGTGTTTCTTCTTTTCAATTTCATTGATTCTGCTCTTATCTTTATTATTTGCTTCCTTCTGCTTACTTAAGGTTTATTTTGCTCTTCTTTTTCTACTTTTTTGATACAGGAAATAGATTATGGATTTGAGTTTTACTCTTTTCTAATGTAAGCATTAGTGCTATAATTTCACTTTCAGCAATGCTTTAGCTGCATCTCATATATTTTGATATGTTGTACTTTCATCTTCATTCACTCATGAATTTTTTTAATTTCCTTTGAGATTTCCTATTTGACCAATGATTTATTTAGATACACGTGTTTAATTTCCAACTGTTTGGAAATTTTCTTATTGTGTTTCTGTTACTGATTTCCAGTTTAATTCTACTGCAGTCAGAGAATATCCTCTGTACGATTTCAATTCTTTTAAATTGTTTGAGGTTTGTTTTATGGCCCAGAAAATGGTCTATCTTGGTGAATATTCCATGAGCACTTGAAAAAAATGTATTCTGCTGTTGTTGTCTGACATGTTTTACATATGTCAATTTAATTCCATTGGTTGACTGTATTATTTGGGTCTTTTATATCCTTACTTATTTTCTGCCTAGTAGTTCTATTAATTGCTGAGAGTGAAGTGTTGGAATTCCAAGTATAATTTTGGATTTGTCTATTTCTCCTTTTACCTCTATCACTTTTTGTTTCTTGTATTTTGAGACTGTTATTTGGTGTATATACATTTAGGATCATCATGTCTTCCTGATGGATGGATCTTTTTATCATTATGTAATGTCTCTCTTTGTCTCTAGTAATTTTATTTGCTCTGAAGTCTACTTTATCTGCTAGTATTAAGCCATTTCTTTTCTAAATTAATATTTGTGTGACATGTCTTTTTTTAATCCTTTTACTTTCCACCTATCTATGTTGTTCTATGTGAAGTAAGATTCTTGTAGATAGCATATTTTTGGGTCATGTTTTTTCACCCACTCTGCTAATTTCTGTCTTTGAATTGGTGCATTTAGACTACTTACATTTAAAGTAACTATTCGTATGTTACGGCTCAAGTCTGCCTTTTTATTATTTGTTTTATCTTCATTTCTTCTATTGCTCACTCCTCTCTTTCCCTTTTCTTACCTTTTATAGGTTGCGTAACATTTTCAGGTTTCCATTTTTTCTTTCTTTGTAGTGGTTTTGAGTATATAAAAACAGTATGATTCTTTTTAGTGGTTCTTCTAGGTATTAGAATATACATATGTAATTTAGTCTACTGATATAAATGTTTTACCACTTTGATCAGTAAAGGGTAGGCTTGTTAATGACAAATTCTCTAATTTTCCTTTATCTCAGAATATCTTTATTTCCCCTCATTCCTAAAGGATATTTACCTATAAATATAGAATTTCCAGTTGACAGTTATTTTCTTTCAGTACTTGTAAATTTTTTGCCACTTATTCCTCCATGATGTCACATGAGAAATCAGTATCATTCTAACTGGTGTTCCTCTGTAATAATGTGAAATTTCTTTCTAGCTACTTTCAAGATTTTTTTTGATCTTTAGTTTTCAGAAATTCAATTATGAAATTTGTCTTCATGTGGACTCTGCATTTATCCTCCTTGGAACTCACTAAACTTGAATCTGTAATTTTCTGTCTCTCACCAAATAGGGAAGCTTTAACCATTACTTTCTTTGAATATTTTTTTCAGTCCTACTCTCTAGCTCCTCTTGATCTAGGATACTGATGATATCATCATTAGCTCTTTTGTTGTCATCCTAGAAGTCCCTAAAACTGTTGTGTTTTCAGCCTATTTTCTTTGTGCTGTTCAGATTGAGTAAATTCAATTGATCAATCCTCAAGTTCACTATAATCTCCAAAAATCTCCAAAGAGTTTTTTATTTTGGTCACTGTATTTTTCACTTCTATAATTTCCATTTGGATTTATTTTATAACTTGTTTTTCTTTGCTGAAATTTTCTATTTTTTCATTTGTTTCAAGAAAATTCATAATTGCCCATTAAAGTACTTTTGTGATTACTGATTTGAAGTCCTTTTCAGACCATATTATCTCACTCATAAGTAGAAGGAAAACAACAAGAAACAATCACATATAGACAGAGATTGGATTGGTGGTTATCAGAGGGGAAGTGGGGAAGGAGGAGGGTGAAAGGAGTGATTAGGCACATGTGTGTGGTGATGGACTGTAATTAGTCTTTGGGTGGTGAACATGGTATGATCTACACATAAATTGAAATAAAATGATATACACCTGAAATTTATGGAATGTTATAAACCAATGTTACCACAATCAAAATAAATAAATAAATAAAGTTCTTGTCAGATAATTCCAACATCAGGTTCATCTTGATGTTATCATCTGTTGATTGTCTTTTCTCATTCAAGTTGTGATTTTCCTTATTTTTGCTATGACAACTTTTTATATTGTATCCTGTACATTTTGGATATGAGACTCTGCATTCTATTTAGACTTTTTTAAAATCAGGCAGTCCTCTATTGGGGTATAGTGAGAGAATCAGCTGAGTGTGTAGATTCAACTTTTCACTGGGCCCTGCTCACACCTTCCCGGCAAAAGTAGGGCACTGACTTTCACTGCCAAATTTTCTTCAAATGGGAGTGTGACCTCAGCATCCCAGTGGCCTACACTGACACCAGGGAGGGTGGGTGGAGAGTTAGCTGACATCACTTTGTTACTGCAGGATGTAAGTGGAAGTTCAGTGGAGATATTAGGGGATGGAAGGGTGAGCGGAGTGCTGAACCCCATCTCCTACCATCTCATTGATGTACATGGGTGTGGAGGCTCAGCTCCCCACTGGTCCCCAAAATTTTATTTTTAGAAAAAAATTCTAGTGTAATTATAGAGGCAGAATGGAACAGAGAGAGGAAAAGACTAATGACTGGAGGACTAGCTGGTAGGCAATTTAAATGATTTACCTTTAAATGAAAAGAGTCTGAACTAAGATAACAACTTCAAGGATGAAAAGAAAATAAATTCTGAAGAAAAATTTTAGTATCTGATTTAAAATGGAGTTTTATGAAAAGGGAATAATAATGGATCGATGGGTGACTGGAGAAAGAATACAGCACCAAAAAAAACCAGAACGAGATGTGATTTGGAATTCTTGAGATGACAGCAAAATATCCAAGTGGAAATATCCAATATAATAAGAAATATTAAAAAAATAAAATATGTATAAATCTAACAAAATACGTACAAGATCTATAGGAGGAAAACTACAAAACTCTGATGAATGAAATCAAAGAACTAGATGAAGGGAAAGATATTCCATGTTCATAGATAGAAAGATGACAGTTCTTTCCAATTTTATCTATAGATTCAATGCAATCTCAATCAAAATCCCAGCAAATTATTTTGTGGATATTGACAAACTAATTCTAAAGTTTATATGGAGAGGCAAAAGACCCAGAATAGCCAACACAATATTGAAGAACAAAGTTGGATGAATGACAATTTCCAACTTCAAGATTTACCATAAAGCTTTAGTAATCAAGACAAAAAGAGTAGACCAACAGATCACTGAAATAGAATAGAGAGCCCAGAAATAGACCCACATAAATATAGTCAACTGATTTTTGTCAAAGGAGAAAGGCAACACAATGGAGAAAAGACAGTCTCTTCAACAAACGGTGCTGGAACAATTGGACATCCTTATGCAAAAAAATTAATCCAGAAAATACCTTACACCCTTCCCAAAAATTAACTCAATATGGACCACAGATCTAAATGTAAAACCCAAAACTATAAAACCCTTAGAAGGCAGCACAGGAGAAAGCCTATGTGACCTTGGGTATGACTTTTTACATACAACATCAAAGGCACAATCCATGAAAGAAATAATGGACTTCATCAAAAAGTTCTACTCTGTGAAAGACAATATAAAGAGAATGAGAAGACAAGCCACAGACAGGGAAAATATTTTCAAAATACATATCTGATGAAAAGACTATTATCCAAAATATACAACGAACATTTAAAATGCAACAATAAGAAAACAAACAACCTGATTAAAAACTGGACCAAAGACCTTAACATACACCTCAGCAAATAAGATATATAGATAGCAAATAAGCATATGAAAAGATGCTCCCCGTCATATGTCATCAGAGAAATGCAAATTAAAACAACAACAAGACACCACAACACACTTATTAGAATGGCCACATCTGGAAAACTGATAATACCAAAGGGTGGTGAGGATGTGGAGCAATATGAATTATCATTCACTGCTCATGGGAATACAAAATAATATAGACCCTTTGCAAGAAAATTTGGCAGTTTCTTTCAAAATTAAACATACCTTATGATCCAGCAATTGTGCTCCTGAATATTTACCCAAAGGAGTTGAAAACTTTTATCCACACAAAAACCTACACACAGATGCAGCTTTATACACAACTGCCAAAATTTGGAAGCAGCCAAGGTATCTTTCAGTGGGTGAATGCATAAATAAACTGTGGTATGTCCAGAAAATGGAATACTACTCAACACTAAAAAGAAATGAACTCACACCATGAAAGGACTTGGAGGAACCTTAAATGTGTATTACTAAATGATGGAAGCCAATCTAAAAAGGCTACACACTGTATGATTCCAACCATATTATATTCTGGAAAAGGTAAAACTATATAGACAGTAAATCAGTGGTTGCCATGTGTTGAGGTGTGAGGGGAGGGATAAATAGGTGGGCACAGAGGATTTTTAGGGAAGTAAAAAATACTCTGTACAATACCATAATGATGGATGCATGTAATTATAAATTTGTCAAACACACAGAATGTATAACATGAAGAGTGAACCATGATGTTAACTATGGACTTTGGGTGATTATGATGTGTCAATGTAGGTTTATCAACTGTAACAAATGTCTGGTGTAGAATGTTGATAATGGGGGAGACTACATATGTGTGGGGGCAGGTGGCATATGGAAAATCTCTGTGCATTTCCCTCATTTTTGCTGTGAACCTAAATCTGCTCTGAAAAAATAAAGCAGTTGGTGAAGTAAGAGGATAATCAGAGTGTGCTAACATGAAAATGGTTAGTATTTATGTCATTCATCAAATATAACAGACCATGGAAATGAAGTAAGAAATCTATGTGTAGCTTATTCAAACTGTCTTTTACCTACCACCATTCCCACCTCCCAAAAAAATCACTAAAGAAGTGATATCAGGAAGATGGTAGAATAGGAGGTCCCACACACATACTGCCCTCCAGCAACAATAATTTAACAGCCATCCACAGACAGAAGTGCCTTTGTGAGAGCTGCAGGACCCAGGTGGGAGATTATGAAACCACCATGGAGCCCAAGATCCAGGAGGGCCATTTTGGGAAGGCAGGCTGGTGTAGAAGTGGTAGTTTTGCTGGCTGTGGATGCAGCTTCAGACCCAGAAATAGTACTGCCCCTCTGTGAACTCAGCTATAACCACATTTGGCGTTGGTCCTACTGCAAGCACCATTCACCAAGGTACCCAGTGGGAGTCACACCCAACCCTCCCCTGGTAACAGGCCTGCCAACCTCAGTCTGACTCTAGATCTTGAAGTGGCCCCATAACTCAGCTCCAGCCCAGTACAGCCACAGTCAGGGAGAAGTTCTGCCTGCCCTGGGACCCACCAGGAAATGCACCTATCTGTATCCCCAGAGGCAGGCCTACAGACCTCAGTATCAACTGTGGACCCTCAACCAGCCCTGTGACTCAGTTTTAGGCCCTCTTAGCTGTATACCAGGGCCAATTCTGCCCAACCAAGGATCTGCCCAATGACCTCCTGGGAGTACAGGAATCCAGACAGAACTACGCTTGGAGAGAACTACATTGGGTAACAGGCCCATCATCTGCAGATTCTGAAGTGGACCCTTTTCCCAGAGCCAGCCCTACTGACCAAAGTGCAGAAGGAAGCTCCATCTACCCAAAGACCAGACACAATCCACGCCCCACCTGAGCCCCTGGTAACAGGTCTACCAACCATGGACCCCACTGCAGACCCAGCAGCAGCCACATGACTCAGCTCCAACTTCACTTGACAGTAATCCCTGAGACAATAGCATCAGCCAAGGCCCTGAGAAGAGAAGGTCTTTACCTGTCAAAACCAGTTTTTAAAGACTGAAGATGTGTTTGCTGTTTCAAATACACAGACAACAACACAAGGCTACACAAATCACAAGAATAAGACAACCATAATGCCACCAAAGAAGTTAATACAGCTCTAATAACTAACCCCCCAAAACAAGAGATCTATGGGGCTGGCCCAGTGGCATAGTGATTAAGTTCACACACTCCACTTTGGCAGCCCAGGGTTCATGGGTTCAGATCCTGGGCACAGACCTAGCACTGCTCATCCAGCCATGCTGTGACAGCAGCGCAGATAAAACAGAGGGGGATTGGCACAGATGTTAGCTTAGCAACAATCTTTCTCAAGCAAAAAGAGGAAGACTGGCAATGGATGCTAGCTCAGGGCCAACATTCTTCATATATATACAAAAAAACTAGAGAGATATGAATTTCCTGACAAAGAATTATTTAAATATATTCTTCAAAATAATCTATTAAAAATGCCCAATAGATACAAGAGAACATAGACAACTAAACAAAATCAGGAAAACAATGAATGAACAAAGTGAGAAGATTAATAGAGAAATAGAAACCATAAAAAAGAACCAAACAGAAATCCTGGAGCTGGAGAATGATAGACTTGAAAAATTCAATAGACAGCATCAACAGCAGACTCAATCACACACAAAAAAAAAATCAGCGAACACAAAAACAAGTCATTTAAACTTAGCCAGTTAGTGGAAGGAACAAAATGAAAAAAGTGAAGAAAGTATACAAGACCTATGGGACACCATCAAATGGATAGACATACACATTATGGAAATCCCAGAAGAAGACTGTGAGAATGGAGTAGAAAGCTTATTTAAAGAAACAATAGCTAAAAACTTCCCAAATCTTGGGAGGGATATGGACATCCAGATGCACGAAGCTCAAAGGACCCCAAACAAGATCAACTCAAAGAAGATAACCCTGAGATATATTATAGTCAAACCTTCAAAAGTCAATGACAAAAAGAGAATTTGAAAGCAGCAAGAGAAAAGAGACTCTACACATGTAAGGAAATCCCCATAAAGCTATCAGCAGATTTCTCAGCAGAAACCCAGCAGGCCAGGGGGGAGTGGGATGATATTCAAAGTGCTGGAAAAAAATTCCAATCAAGAATACAATACCAGGCCAAGTTGTCCTTCAGAAATGAAGAGGAAATGAAGGCAGTCCCAGACAAACAAAGGTGAGTGAGTTCCTCATCACCAGACCTGCCTTACAAGGAATGCTAAAGAGAGTTCTTCAACTTGAAACAAAAGAATGCTAAGTAACAACATGAAAACATATGAAAGTACAAAACTCACTGGGTAAAGGTATATATATATAATCAAATTCAGAATACTCTAATACTATATTGGTGGTGTATAAATCACTTTTAACTCTAGTACAAAAGTTAAAATACAGAAGTATTGTAAACAGCTACAGCTATAACACCTTGTTATCAGATGCACAAAATAAAAAGATGTAAAGTGTGACATCAGTAGCATAAAAGGTGTGGAGGAGAGAATCAAAAGTGATTTTACATCAGTTGCTATCAGCTTAAAGAGACTGTTGTAAGATGTTTTATGTAAACCTTATTGTAACTACAAGGAAGAAATTTCTAGTAGACACACAAAAGATAAAGGAATCAAAGCATACCACCACAAAAAAATCAACAAATCACAAAAGTAAGGCAGCAAGGGAGGAAGAAACAATGGATCTACAAAACGGTCAGAAAACAATTAACAAAATGACAACAGTAAGTCCTTATCCATCAGTAATTACTCTAAATGCAAATAGTTTAAATTTTCTAATCCAAAGATATAGATCAATTAATTAATTGAATTAATTTTAAAAAGGATCCAACAATATGCTGCCTACAAAAGACTCACTTCAACTTTAAGGACACACAGAGGCTGAAAGTGAAGGGATGGAAAAAGATATTTCACGCAAATGGTAACCAAAAGACGGCAGGGGTGGCTATAATTATATTAGGCCAAATATACTTTCAGTCAAGACTGGTTGTAAGAGACAAAGAAGGTCACTATACAATAATAAAGGAGTAAATTCACTAAGGTGATATAACAATTGCAAACATACATGCACCCAACATTGAGGCACCTAAATATATAAAGCAAATATTAACTGAACTGAAGGGAGAAATAGACAGCAAATACAATAACAGTAGGGAATTCAACACTCCACTTTCAACAGTGGATAGAGCTTCAAGACAGAAATCAATAAGGTAACAGCCAACCTGAAACATTATAGACCAAATTGACCTAACAGACATATACAGAACATTTTATCCAACAGCAGCAGAATATACATTCTTCTCAAGCACACATGGAAAATTCTCCAGGGTAAACCACATGTGGGTCAAAACACAAGTCAACAAATCTAAGAAAACTGAAATCATAAGAAGTATCTTTTCCGATCACACTTGTAGGAAACTAGAAATCAATAACAGAAAAAAACCTCGAAAATTCACAAATATTAGACAACATGCTCATAAACAACCAATGGGCCAAATGAGAAATCAAAAAAGAAATCAGAAAGTATCTTGAGACAAATGAAAATGAAAACACAAAATACCAAAGTTTATGGGATGCAGCAAAAGCAGTTCTAAAAGAGAAGTGTATAACAATAAAGACCTACATTAAGAAAAAAAGAAAGAGGGGCCGGCCCAGTGAAGTAGTGGTTAAGTTCGGCATGCTCCATTTTGGCAGCCCGGGGTTCACAGGTTTGGATCCCAGGCACGGACCTACACTACTCATCAAGCCATGCTGTGGTGGCAATCCACATACAAACTAGAGGAAGATTGGCACAGATGTTAACTCAAGGCCAAATTTCCTCAGCAGAAAAAAAGAGCAAGCTCAAATAAAGAACCTTATGCCTCAAGGAACTAGAAAAGAACAACAAACTAAGCCCACAAGTAGCAGAAAAAGGAAATAATAAAGATCAGGCCAAAAATAAATGAAATAGAGACTAGAAAGATAATAGAAAAGATCAACAAAACTAAGAGTTGGTATTGTGAAAATATAAACAAAATTGACAAATCTTTAGCTAGACTAGTCAAGAATAAAAGAGAGAAGACTCAAATTAATAAAATTATAAATGAAAAAGGAGACATTATAATTGATGTTAAGAAATACAAAGGACCATAAGAGATTACTATCAACATTATACACCACTAAATTGGATAACCTAGAAGAAATGAATAAATCCCTATAAGCATAAAACCCACCAAGGTTAAGCAAGGAAGAAATAAAAAATCTGAACAGACCTATAGTGAGGAGATTGAAACAGTTATCAAAAACCTCCTGATAAGGAAAAGCCCAGGACCAAATGGTTTCATAGGTGAATCATACAAAACATTTAAAGAATTAATGCCAATCCCTCTCAAATTCTTCCAAAACACTGAAGAGGAAGGAACACTCCCAAACTCATTTTATGAAGCCAGCATTACCCTGATACCAAAGCCAGATAAAGATACTACAAGAAAATTACAAGCCAATATTCCTGATGAACATAGATGCAAAAATCCTCAACAAAATACTAACAAACCAAACTCTACAGCACATTAAAAGTATTATACACCATGATCAAATGGGATTTGTCAAGTGGGATGTAATGATGATTCAACATATGCAAATTAACAAGTGTGAAACACCATATTAACCAATGAAGGATAAAAACCATATAATCACCTCAATAAATGCAGAAAATGCATTTGACAAAATTCCATAACCTTTCCTGATGAAAACTCTCAACAAATTGGTATATAAGGATCGTACTTCAACATAATCAAGGCCATATATGACAAACCACAGCTAACATCAACTCAATGGTGAAAAGCTTAAAGCTTTTCCTCTAAGATCAGGAACAAGAGAAGGGTGCTCACTCTCACCACTTTCATTCAACATAGTACTGGAAGTCCTAGCCAGAAAATTTAGGCAAGAAAAGAAATAAGAGGCATCCAAAGTAGAAAGGAAGAAGTAAAACTGTCTCTGTTAGCAGATGACATGATCTAATATATAGAAAACCCTAAATACTCCACCAAAACATTGTTAGAACTAATAAATGAATTCATTAAAGTTGCAGGATACAAAACAATATACAAAAATCAGTTGTGCTTCTATACACTAACAATGAACTATCAGAAAGACAAATTAAGAAAACTATCCCATTTACAACAGCATCAAAATGAATAAAATACTTAGGAATAAATTTAACCAAGGAGATGAAAGATCTGTACTCTAAAAACTACAGAACATTGATGAAGGAAAATGAAGAAGATACAAATAAATGGAAAGATATCCTGTTCATGAATTGGAATAATTAGCATTGTTAAAAATGTCCATGCTACCCAAAGTGATCTAGAGATTCAATGCAATCTCTACAAAATTCCAATGGCAGTTTTCACAGAAATAGAAAAACAAGCCTAAAATTCACGTGGAACCAGAAAAGAGCCTGAATAGTCAATAAAATCTTGAGAAAGAAGAACAAACCTAGAGGAATCACACTTCCTGATTTCAAACTATGGTAATCAAAACAATATGATACGAGCATAAAAATAGACACACAGGGCCCGGCCCCATGGCCTAGTAGTTAAAGTTCCCTGTGCTCTGCTTCTGCTGCCCGGGTTCTCTGGTTCAGATCCCAAGGGTGGACCTACTCCACTCAGCAGCCATGCTGTGGCAGTCTTCCACATATAAAGTAGAGGAAGACTGGCACAAATGTTAGCTCAGGGCAAATCTTCCTCAGGAAAAAAAAACAGACACACAGACCAATGGAACATAACAAAGAGCCCAGAAATAAACTCATGCATGTGGTCAACTAATCTTTGACAAGGGCACCAAGAATACACAATGGGGAAAGGATAGTCTCTTCAATAAATGGTCCTGGAAAAACAGGATATCTACATGAAATAGAATGAAATGGGACAATTACCTTATACCATACACAAAAATGAACTCAAACTGGATTAAAGACTTAAATGTAAGACCTGAACCTATGAAACTCCTAGAAGAAAACACAGGAAAAGCTCTTTGGCATTGGTCTTGACAATGATATTTTGGACATTACACCAAAAGCACAACCAACCAAAGCAAAATAAACAAATGGGATTGTGTCAAACAAAAAAGTTCCTGTACAGTGAAGTAAATATCCACAAAATGAAAAGCCAACCTACAGAATGGGAGAAAATATCTGCAAACCATATATCCGACAAAGGGTTAATATCCAAAATTTATAAGGAGCTCATATAAATCAATGGCAAAAATAATAACTCAATCAAAAAATTGGCAACGGGCATGAATAGACACTTTTCCCAAAAAGACATACAAATGGCCAACACGTACATGAAAAGGTGCTCCACATCACTAATCATTAAGGAAATGCAAATCAAAACCACAATGAGATATCACCTCACACTTGTTAGGATGGCTATTATCAAAAAGGCAAGAGGCAAGTGGTGGTGAGGAAGTGAAGAGAGGGACCCTTGCACACTGTTGGTGTAAATGTAAACTGATATGACCATTATGGATGACAGTATAGAAGTTCCTCAAAAAATTAAAAATAGAAGTAACATACGATCCAGCAACCCCACTTCCAGGTATCTACCCAAAGGAGATGAAATCACTATCTTTGAAGAGATATCTACACTCCCATGTTTGCATTCCTTAATGGAATATTATTCAGCCATAAAAAAAGAAGCAAATACTGTCATTTGTGACAAGATGTATGAACCTGGAGGACATTATGCTAAGTGAAGTAAGCCAGACAAAGACAAATACTGTATGATCTCACTTATACGTGGAATCTTAAAAAGTTGAACTCTTAGCACCAAATAGTAGAATGGGGTTGCCCAGGGACTGAGGGGTTGGGAAAATGAGGAGATGTTATCAAAGAGTACAAACTTTCAGTTATAAGTTGAATATGTTCTAGAGAGCTAACGTACAACATTATGTTCACAGTTAATAATACTAACGTATTGCATACTTGAAATTTTCTAACAGAGTGGATCTGAAGTGTTCTCACCGCAAAAAAAAAATGCTAACTGTGTGAGGTGGAAAAAAATTACTGAAGGTATTCTATGATGATGACTTATTCATCTATTTAATTTCAAGACAGCTAGACCTCAAATATCAAAAACGAGTGTCAACAGATAATAGGAGTATCATTGTAATCATTTAAACCTTCCTCTCACCCAGCAAAAACAGCTTTTCTCAACTAAAAAGTAGGAAATTATTCTTTGGAACATATCCCTGTCCTTCTGCAACTTTTAATGATGATGTTCATGAACAATGAGCTATTTAATTATACCTAAAATAGTTTCCTATTTACTACAGAAGCTACCTAATCAAACTGAGTGAAGAACTTATAAGCTGGATATTTCAAAGCCAGCAATGTCCAATAGAATCTTCTAACAACAGGCACACGTGGCTACTAAGCACTTGAAATAAGGTTAGTGTGACTAAGAAACCGGTTTTTTAATTAAATTGAACTGAATTTTAATAGCCACATGTGGCTAGCGACTACTGTATTAGACAGTGTCATTTCAAACTATTAAAAATTTCAGATAGGAACAAGCTGACTAGACCACTGAATTTGATTTAGAAGTTCTATGTATAGTATAATATCTGAACCACTATCTTACATTTGTTACTAATTATATACCCATTCTTACTGTTTTTAATTCTATTAAGTCTTAGATGTTACTTACGTGGGTTTAGACAACATGGTTTTTAAGGAGTATTTAGACTGCTGTTTAAGGCGATTTTTCAGTTCTTCAAGTTTTTGCACCTGGCTTACTAGTTGTGCAATGCTTAAAGTGACTGTTGTGTCAGATGCTGGCAACTCTGCTTCTGAAATAGTTTGATCTTTACTTATCTAAAATAATAAAATTAGCCAGTTACTTAGGAAATACTCATTTTACTCCCATACCTCAAAGACATTTCATTTCACTTATCATATCTAAACAATTTTTATATTATTATCTATAGCTATAATCAAATACCAATATTTTACAAATATACGAGCAATTACCTAGGGACATAATTATAGCTAAATGTTGACTTTTACATGTCAAAACTCAAATCCAATATTCTGTTTACTATTCTAATATATAAGAATTTTAAGCAATTTTAATAACAATTGTAACAGGATCACTTAAAGGCAATTCAAAATATTTACAAGCCAATTCTAAAGTAATTACTTCTCCAAATCCTTTCTAAAAAGACTCTTACTGTGACAAATTATGGAGAGATAGTAATTTGCTCTCAAAGGACAATAGCTTCTACTAACTCCCAGAAGTTAATGTATAAAGGTCTATGGAGCTGGCATTCCTCAGTCTGCATGGGTAAGACTGAGACCCACTGGGATGTCTCAAGCCTTTTGGAATAGATCAAGTTGCAGAGTAATGAGCAGCTGGGAGAATCAGTAAGATCCACAGAATAAGATGACAAACCATAATTGGTATTCTACGCAATAACTATTTAAAGAATGTTCAGCAAGAATGAGTGCTCAAGATACCACAATGACAGAAACTAGAAATAGCCAATATGTGGAGACATAAATAAGCAGAGCAGCAATTGAGGTCAAGAAGTTTTTACAGGAGAACAGCACAGATCCACGCATGTGGACACCTCCAATCCTTATGATGGGAGGGAAAGCTGGAAAAAAAATGAGTCAAGACATAGTCCTAGGAACTAGCAAAGAGAAATTCTAGCACTGGGAATTTAAAACAGAGACTTCATTTTAGTAATGGCTACTTGGAATAGGTTAGGATATAATAGCAGGAGGTGAATACTAGGCAATGTGCCTGAAGTGCGAGATCGGGGGAAGCAGAGCAGGTGGAAGGAAGCAGGAGATGAATGGAGACTCTGTGGACAAAGACAAGATCCCAAACCAAAAAACACCAATCATAAATTGAGTCTAAAAAGTGATGTAGCAATCACGCACAGTTATCAATTTATTGCCCCTCATCTAAAAATCCATCTGTACTGTCTTGCTTATGGTAGTGGAACATTTCTCTCTTGACAGGTTGCATGTTAGCCTTTGTCAGTAGAGGGTCCTAGACACTAAAGGATGAAGAAGCTTTCCTAGTTCTATCATTACTCTCTGCTTAATCCTAGGGAAGTGCACACTATATCTAATATTTCTCACATCCAGCAAGTTTCAACAGCACTACCCCCATGGGTAGCTTCCTGGCAAGGTCCCTAGCATGGCACACTCCCATGGCCTGCTTCTCCCAAAACTTCTTAGCAAAATCCACCAGTGCAGAACATCTCTTTGGGAAGCTTTGCACCCTTGTGAACAGCTTGCTACCAAGAGGTACAGTACCTTCCTGGAAGATGGCTTTTCCTAGCACCAAAGAGGATGCCTTCCCAGTGTACCACCCTCATGGGAAGCTCCCCAGTGAGTACCAGTTCTACCAGCATGGCACCCCAAAAATTTCTCTGCCATACAGTGATGACAACTGTTCCTTCTTCACAAGGTCTGGATCTTAGCCCTGGCTTAGGGGGAGGAAAAAGATGGGGGTATTCAGACTTGTTCCTTCCTTGAGTACTCTGCTTCCATCCTAGAGGTAGACACTACTCTCTGGATCTTCTACCCCTTTATTGTTGAGAGTTATCTTTACCTTTTTAGTAGGTATTCTCCTGTTATAATAATTCTTTATGTGAAACTTTCCTTATTCAAATTACTGTATGGTGTTTGTCTCTTTATTAGACCATAACTGATATATTATATTTCCCAAAAGAGATTAAATTTGAACATAGGTCCTTTCTAGGAGACTAGATGATGTCATAGAACTAAAGGAATATGGAATAGACAGTGGGACTATCAGCTATAAGACTTCATCAAAGAGACCAACTGGGAACAGGTTCCAGGAGAACAACTCTGAAGCATATAGGCTACACACTTATCCCACATTTCTCTGGTTCAGCTCACCATACATTCTGAAGACTTCAGCATGTATCTTTGTATCTCTGTTAATGCAACATAACCACAGGCATTAACCTCACCATCATGTGCTGAAAATAAAATGTGTCAACAATAAAAACAAGATTATTCCAAGATTCTCAAATGTTAATGTGAATAATAAACCTCTAAGGAGTCTGATAAAGAGGCAGATTCCTAACACAAACACATGCACAAAAAAACCTTTAATTCAGTAAAACTTATTCAGAGATCTGAAGTGTGCATTTATAACAGGTATCTTGGGTGATATTTAAACATGATACACTGGGTGATATTTAAACATGATCCATCAATTATACTTTGAGAAACACTCCTCAAAAGGCGGAAGATAATACAACACTTATGCAATGTATCTGATACAGCAAATTAAGGAAATATTCAAGAGAAGCAGTTATGGGTTTAAATATGGAAAAACTTGAAACTCCAGATCAGAAGTTTAGTTGTGTACTGAAGATTATTTCTGGTGACTCTGAATGCACAAATCAGGATTTCAGGCATACTAGAGATCATGATAACTGTCAATAAAGTGTAAACAGTAGATACAGAGAAAAGCAGACATATTTAACAGCAATTTATGACATAAAATCCAAAATTAAATATTAAATTAGATGGAATGGAGTTGTCAAGGTAAATTACCACATTTCTGGTCTACCCAATTAAATACATGGTACTACCATTCACTGAGACAAGGAACACTGGAAAAGGTATGAGTTTAGGGGTAAAAAATTCTTGATTTTGATCCATTGGGTTTGAGGTGAAATAGTCTAGTAGGTAACTACACTTCCAGAGTTCATAGGATGTTTTTGAGCAAAGGTGTACATTTCTAAATTACCAATATAAAGGTAATACTTGAAAGGAAAAACTGGATGAGATTGCCTAGGGGAAAGTCTGGAGTTAAAAAGGAGGCAAAAGATGAAATCTTGAGGCCTTCCAACATTTAATGGTTAGATAAAGAAGCTGACTCTAGAAAGGAGACAGCAAAAAGGTGAAACAATAGCCAGGAGAGCGTAATTCACAAGCCAAAGGAAAAGTGTTCTAAAAATGAGGAAGTGGAGGGACGGTTTCAAGATGGCAGCACTGGCAGACTCTAAACTCACCTCCTCCCCCAGATACAATGAATTTACAACTACTCTTGGAACAATTACCCCTAAGAAACAACTGAAAACTAACTAGGTATAAACTAACTAGAAAAAAGACACCCTCTAACAGCAACACTTCATGGCCAGCCAGGATCAGCCTTAAGATATGAAGCCTTCCCTGGAGGAGAGGGGGATCTGGGCTGGGGAGCATTACCACAATAAGCAGATTTTGGACTTAGCACAACTGAGACAAGTGGCATAATACCTGGTTTTGCTGGCTATTAACTACAATGGGAAACACCCCCAAGAAAAGCTATTAGACATAAGAGGAAAGACAAGTTTGCTCTTAAAGGGCCCATGCAGAAATTCACCCATTTCAGAAAGCAACCTAAAATCACCAGAAAGAAAAGTGCAAAGTCCTTTGATGAAAAGAGACTCATCTGATAGGCTCCGGGTGCATTTCAGTGAAGGAGAGACTTCTCCACAGACTGAGACATTGGTGGCAGCAATTATTATGACCTAGTAGAGGCAAGCTGACACAGAGGCTGCCAGAAGCCACTGGAGTTCTTCCCCTCACCTGTTAGCTCAGAGATCTGCCCCATCTACTAGAGCACCAATATAATCCATCTTAGCCAGGGTAGGAAGCCCATCCTAGGGACTAACCCCAACCAACAGCAAGCCCTTGGGCAGCTTATGGACCCACATAAGCAGTGCCTAAAACCTCTGCAGTTGGGTGAGTGGATCCACTAGTGTAGGGTGGGGCATTTGTGAGGGGAGGGCCTGAATTGGGGGAACAAATGGGGCCTTTGTAGCTGGGCAAATGGGTCTGCTCTCATGGGTTGGGGTACACACATGGGGTAAGACTGCATTGATGGGGTGTTTGGCCCTGCGGGCAATGGGGCTGGTCAGTTGGAGCAGACTTGTGCTTCTCAACAGCCCCATGGAGGATCAGCCCCACCTTCCAAAGCCTGAAACAACTGGGTGCAGCCATTGGACCCAACTGGAGGCCTGAAGCAATTGTAAGCCCCTGAAGAGAGAGACAAAGGGGCAGAGAATCTACCTGAAGAAATAATAGCTGAAACTTTCCTAACCTAAGGAAGGGAATAGACATCCACTTACAGGAAGCACAGAGAGCACCAAACAAGATAAACCCAAAGAGGCCCACAGCAAGACACATTATAAGTAAAATGTCAATGACTAAAGATAAAGAGAGAATCCTAAAAGCAGCAAGAGAAAGGCAGAAAGTTACATACAAAGGAAATCCAATAGGCTATTGGCTGACTTCTCAGCAGAAACCTTACAGGCTAGAAGGGAGTGGCACAATATATTTAAAGTGCTGAAAGGAAAAAACCTGCAGCCAAGAATACTCTACCCAGCAAGGTTATCATTCAGAATGGAAGGAGAGGTAAAAAGTTTCCCAGAGAAGCAAAAACAAAAGAGATTATCACCAAGTAGCCAGCTTTAGAAGAAATGCTAAAGGGACTTATTTGAGTGGAAAAGAGAAGAATACAAATAGGAGTAAGAAAACTATGAAAAAAGGCAACAAAATCACTGGCAAAGCCAAATATTCAATAAAGGTAGCAGATCACCCACCTATGAAGCTAATATGAAGATCAAAAGACAAAAGTTCTAAAATTATCCATTTCCATGATAAGAGGGTAACAGATACACATGTACAAAAAAGGAGGTTAGATATGATATCAAAAACATAAAATGCAGGAGGCGAGGAGTAAAAGAATAGAGCTTTTAGCAAGAGGTCAAACTAAAGAGACCATCAACTTAATATAGATTGCTATATAACTAGGTTATTCTATATGAACGTGATGGCAATCACAAGCCAGAAACCTGCAATAAATACACAAAAAATTAAGACAAAGGAGCCCAAACATAATACTAAAGAAAGCCATCAAACCACAAGGGAGGAGAGCAAGAGAAGGAGAAAGGAACAGAGAACTACTAAAACACCCAGAACAAAAGGAAAAAAATGGCAATAAGGACATTCTTATCAATAGCTACTTGAAATGTCAATGGACTAAATGTTCCAATCAAAAGGCATAGGGTGGTGGATTGGGCAAAAAAACGAGACCCATATATATGCTGCATACAAGAGACACACTTCAGACCTAAAGACACTCACAAACTGAAAGTGAAGGGATGGGTAAAAATACTACATGCAAATGGCAATGAAAAGAAAGCTGGGGTAACAATACTTATATCACACAAAATAGACTCTAAAACAAAAACTGTAACAAGAGGTAAAGAAGGGCACTACATAATGATAAAGGGAACAACTCCACAGGAGGATATAACACTTGTGAATATCTATGCACTCAACATAGGAGCACCTAAATATATAAAGCAATTATTAACAGACATAAAAGGAGAAATAGACAGAAACACAATAATAGTAGGAGACTTTAAGACTCCACTTACACCAATGGACAGATCAGCCAAACAGAAGACCTATAAGGAAACATTAGTCTTAAATGACACATTAGGCCAGTTGGACTCAGTCCATAGGTACAGAACGTTCTATCCAAAAACTGAAGAATACACTTCTTTTCAAATGCAAATGGACCATTCTACAAAATAGGTCACATATTAGACCACAAAACACGTCTCAATAAATTTAAGAAGATTGACATAATACCAAGTATCTTTTCTGGCCACAAAGGTATGAAACTAGAAATCAACTACAGGAAGAAAATCAGAAAAGTCACAAATATGTGGAGATGGAAAAAAAATGCTACTGAACAACGATTGGGTCAATGAAGAAATCAAAGGAGAAATCAAAAAGTACCTGGAGAAAAATGAAAAGGAAAATATGACATGCCAAAACTTATGGGATGCAGCAAATGCGGTTCTAAGAAGGAAGTTTATAGCAATGCAGGCCTACCACCTCAACAATCAAGGAACATCTCAAATAAACAATCTAACAGTGCACTTAAAGGAACTGCAAAAAGAAGAGCAAACAAAACCCAAGATCAGTAGAAGGAAGGAAATAACAAAAATCAGAGCAGAAATAAATGAAATAGAGACTACAAAAACATAGAAAAAATCAATGAAATGAAGAGTTGGTTCTTTGAAAAGATAAACAAAATTGACAAACCTTTAGCCAGACTCACAAAGAAAAAAAAGAGAATGCTCAAATAAATAAAATCAGAAATAAAAGAGGAGAAATTACAACGGACACCTCAGAAATACAAAAAACTATAAGAGAATACTACGAAAAGCTATACACCAACAAATTGGATAAATTCCTAGAATTATATAACCTTCCAAAACTGAATCAAGAACAAATAGAGAATTTGAACAAACCAATCACCAGTAAGGAGACCGAATCAGAAATCAAAAACCTCACAAAAAATAAAAGTCCAACACCAGACAACTTCCCTGGTGAATTCTACTAAACATTCAAAGAATGCTTAATTCCTATCCTTCTCAAATTGTTCCATACAATTGAAGAGGAGGGGAGGCTTCCTAACTCATTCTATGAAGCCACCATATCCTGATACCACCACCAGACAAGGAAAACACAAAAAAGAAAATTACAGGCCAGTACCACTGATGAACATTGACGCAAAAATTCTTAACAAAATACTACCAAATCAAATACAATACATTAAAAAGAATCATCCACCATGACCAAGTGGGATTTATCCCAGGGATGCAGGGATGGTTCAACATCACATCAATAAACATGATACACCACATTAACAAAATAAAGAATAAAAATCACAGGATCATCTCAATAGATGCAGAGAAAGCAACTGACAAGATATAGCATGCATTTATGATAAAAACCCTGAATAAAATGGGTATGGAAGGAAATTACCTCAACATAATAAAGACGCTATGTGACAAACCCACAGCTAATATCATTCTCAACAGAGAAAAACTGAAAGCTCTCCCTCTTAAGGACAGGAACCAGAGAAGGATGCCCACTTTCACCACTCTTATTTAACATAGTATTGGAAGTCCTATCTAGAACAATCAGGCAAGAAAAAAAAATAAAAGGGATACAAATTGGAAAGGAAGAAGTAAAACTGTCACCATTCGCAGATGATTATTTTATATATAGAAAACCCTAAAGAATCCACCAAAAAACTTTTAATTAATAAATGAATATGAAGTTGCAGGATACAAAATCAACACTCAAAAATAAGTTGCATTTTTATATACTAACAAGGAAGTAGCAAAAAGAGAAATTAATACAATACCATTTACACTTGCAACAAAAACAATAAAATATCTAGGAATAAACTTAATCGAAGAGGTGAAAAATTGGTACACTGAAAACTATAAAACATGGTTGAAAGAAATTGAAGAAGACACACAGAAATTGAGGGATATTCCATGCTCTTGGATTGGAAGAATAAACAAATGTCCATACTTGCTAAAGCAATCTACAGATTCAATGGAATCCCTATCAATGTTCTAACGACATTTTTCACAGAAATAGAACAAAGAATCCTAAAATTTATATGGAACAACAAAGGACTCCGAATAGCCAAAGGAACCCTGAGAAAAAAGAACAAAGCTGGAGGTATCACACTCCCTGATTTCAAAATATAATACAAAGCCATAGTAACCAGAAGCAGTGTGGTACTGGCACAAAAGCAGGCACACAGATGGAACAGAATCAAGAGCCCAGAAATAAACCCACATGTTTATGGACAACTAACATTCAACAAGGGAGCCAAGAGCATACAAGGGAGAAATGAAAGTCTCTTCAATAAATAGTGTTGGGAAAACTGGATAGCCATACGCAAAAGAATGAAAGTAGACCATTATTTTACACCATACACAAAAATTAACTCAAATATATTAAAGACTTGAATGTAAGACCTAAAACCATGAAACTTCTAGAAGAAAACACAGGCGGCACGCTCTTTGACATCAGTCTTAGCAGCATATTTTCAAGTACAATGTCTGACCAGACATGGGAAACAATAGGAAAAATAAACAAGTGGGACTACATCAAACTAAAAAGCTTCTGCACAGCAAACCAAACCATCAACAAGACGAAAAGACAGCCTAACAATAGGGAGAATATATTTGCAAACCATATATTTGATAAAGGGTTAATATCGAAAAGATATAAAGAACTCATACATCTCAACAACAAAAACATTAACAACCCTATTAAAAAATGGGCAAAAGATCTGAACATTTCTCCAAAGAAGATATACAGATGTCCAACAGGCACATTCAAGGATGTTTAACATCACTAACTAATAGGGAAATGCAAATCAAAACCACAGTGAGATATCACCTCACTCCCCTCAGAATGGTTATAATTAACAAGACAGGAAACAACAAGTGTCGGAAAGGATGTGGAGAGAAGGGAACTCTCATATAGTGCTGGTGGGAGTGAAAACCATTGCAGCCACTATGGAAAACAGTGTGCAGAGTCCTCAAAAAATTATGAATAGAGCTACCATACAATCCAGCTATTCCACTGCTGAATATTTATCCAGAGACCGTGAAAACACAAATGCGTAAAGATATATGCACCCCTATGTTCACCGCAGCATTATTCACCATAGCCAAGACTTGGAAGCAACATAGGTGCCCACCAGAGGATGAATGGATAAAGAAGATGTGGTATTTATACACGATGGACTACTACTCAGCCATAAAAAAGGATGAAATCTGGCCATTTGTGACAACATGGATGGACCTGGAGGGTATTATGCCAAGCAAAATAAGTCAGAAGGAGAAAGTCAAATACCACACGATCTCACTCATAAATAGAAGATAAAAACAACAACAAACAAACACATAGACATTGGATTGGCGGTTACTAAAGTGGAAGAAGGAAGGGAGAAGGGTGACAGAGGTGATTAGGCACATGTGTATGGTGATGGATTGTAATTAGTCTTTGGATGGTGAACATGATGTAATTTACACAGAAATTGAAACATAATGATGTACACCCTAAATTTATGTAATGTTATAAACCAATGTTACCACAATAAAAATAAAGAAAGAAAAAAGAAAGAAAATAAAAATGAAGAAGTGATCAACACTGTAAACTATGGCTGGGGTAAAGAAAATTGCCTGTTGAATTTAACAACATATAAATTGTGGAAAACCATACAAAAAGTTTTCTTTGTTATGAGAACACAATCCAGTCTGGGTAGGCTGAGAAATGCTTTGGAAATAAGAACAGAGTATACAGTAAATTAGTTCTAAACCTGTAAATTATGGTCCTCAGCTCAACTGTTAAGGTTTTACAGAAAATCTATAAACAACTCTGTTTCATTTGATATTCCTAGTTGGCTCTTTCAAAGAAAGAATGTCCAGATTATCCTCTTCACTAGGTGCCAATTTATCAGTTGACAAACACTTTTTCAAAAGATAATTCAACCAGTTTCATTGTGCCTAAACTATCTACAAGTTTTTTTCTCTCTTCTCTTTTATAAATCTTGATTTTTGCATTTATTCCCTGAAAATAATCCACTAACGATTTCCTTCATGTGAGTAAATCTGCATACAAAATAGTTTTTAAAAATTGGTTATGAAAGGCAAAAGAGAAATAAGCCTATAACTGGAGGGGAATGTAGCATCAAATTAAAGAGACAATAGCATAGTTAAAAAATTGAGCATAAAGATACCTGCACCCCCATGCTCATTGCAGCATTATACACAATAGCCAAGACTTGGAAGCAACCTAGGTGCCCAAGAAGGGATGAATGGATAAAGAAGATGTGACATTTATACACAATGGAACACTACTCAGCCATAAGAAATTATGAAATCTGGCCATTTGTGACAACATGGATGGACCTTGAGGGTATTATGCTGAGTGAAATAAGTCAGAGGGAGAAAGTCAAATACCATATGATCTCACTCATAAGTAGAAGACAAAAACAACGACAAACAAACACATAGCTATGCAGATTGCATTGGTGGTTACCATGGGGGAAAGAGGGGAGGGCAAAAGGGGCGATTAGGCTCACATGTGAGGGGATGGACTATAATTAGTTTTGGGGCAGTGAACATGATGTAATCTACACAGAATTCGATATATATTATGATGTACATCCGAAAGCTATATAATGTTATAATCCAATATTACTGCAATTAAAAAAAATTAAATTAAAAAAATTTTGAAAGGAAGGACACAACTGAATTGGAAAAATTTAATATATAAGAGAGAATGATTAATCAAATTTATTAAGCTAAGAGGAGACAAGATTCAAAACAGAGGTAAAGAATGAGTCTTATGCAGAAGGTGGAACAGTATCTCTGTTTAACAAGAGGAAAGGAAGATAGAATGAGTACAGATGTAAATAACTTTTCGTTTGGCAGCAGTAATTGAAGGCATTCTAACCAGCGGCTTGTATTTCAAGCATTTCAAGTGAATGGGTGAGAGTGAAGATGAAAATGAGACAGGGGGTGGAGGCATTGAGATGATGGCTGAAAAGGGTTGAAATTCATTTCAGAAACGCAATAGAATTGCCAGGCAGTATTTAGAGTAATTGTGTCTGACTTATTGTGTCACTTCCTTCAGCAATGTTTCACAGCTACGCTCTAGGCCCAAAGAATAGATAATTGCATTTATTCAGTGTTAAGTTTTGTTAGACAAGTGCAATGAAAAAAGCAAGAGGTAAAGGAGATTAGGAAGTTAAGAAATTCACTGCAATAAAGTACATAGTCTCCAGGCTGAAAAGGAAGATGAGTAAAAAGACTGCAAGAAGATATAGGAATAAATGAACTGGTGGTCTTGATGAAGTCAAAGAGTGGCCAGAGCAGAAATTAAAGTAATAATTGGAAAGACAGAAATCTGCAGTTCAAGAATGAGTTGCCTGAATTAGTAATTTCTAAAATAACGCAATTTGGTTAATGATAAGATCCAGAGTGTGACTGAAGTGGGGGCCAGAGGTAAAGATGGGCACTAGAGCTTCGGAGATGAGGAAGTAAAATAACTGAGAGGCCAGGATTTTGGATGGATCTTGCACATTGACAGGAAAAAGTGTAAAAAGAAGAGAGTGAGATAAATCCATGAATAAAATAGATTAACGAGGTTGGTAGATGAAAATAAGAAGGCAGAAGGTAAGCAGAATTGCCCAGGTTGCAAAGAGGTACACATTTTACAAGAGTGCGGGGGAGTGGTGGACTTCACTCCAATCCTACTTCTCTGGAAAGATAATGACCAATCTACTACAGTCAAGAAAGAACTACAACACTCTCCCATTGTCAGCCATATCTATCCTAAAGCAAGGAGTGTATACGCCATGACAGTCTTCTACTCTGAGGCCAGAGGTAAAATAACAAAAGGTGCTAGAAGACAGTTACAATTTCTATTTTTACTCTTTAATTTCATATCCTAAATATATGAATCTCTTTAATTTAAAGTACCTGGGCTTCAGGAGTGTTTAATTGGGCTAAACTGTAAGTATAACCAAGGGAGAACTAGAATAATTCTATAAATCACTGAAGCTACCCTGGAAATCATTCTGCTATTTTAACAGCACACATAAAGTCTTTTTCAAAACAGAATTAAAATCCCCTAAGGTTAGAGACCAGTCTTTCTCAAACTGGTGGAAAAGCACCTGAAAATCCAAAGTACAAAAAATAGCACTAAAATAACATTAAATTTAAATATATATATATAATTTTATGAGTAAAAATATATCAGGGAAAGAATAATAACGAAATTTCCACTAATCAATTTTAGGAGACAATGTGTCAAACTCAGAGCATACCAGATGTATACAAGAATGTAGTATGTAAATCACCCATGTATTCTTTCTCTACCTAAATCAAAAGATTATAACCAAGATACTCAAAAACTTGTAACTTATACTTCAAATTAGTTTTCAAATGAGACAAAATATTAGTTTAATTAACAACTGAGAACTGTTTTACTTACCTCTTCCATCTGATTGACCTGTCGCTGAAACCACTTAAATAAAAAAGGAACAGAAAAAAATAGTTATTGACAGGTTAAATTTCTGCAGTGAAATAAGTGGGTACACACACACGTGTGTGTGTGTGTGTGTTTATGTGCATGTGTGGGAATCCTTGTCTTTCAAATATTAGTCCTGAACCAAACCTCATTTATCCTAGGGTTCAGAATGGGGCTAATGTAACATGCAACTGGAACATAAAATTTTTAAATATAGATAACAGCAAGTTTGAGAGTTCTTGTTACTTCTTCAAAATTTAGAAACCTCTTCTTCATTTATATGCATTTATGTATTAAATTTTAGTAGGCTTAAACTGCAATATATTAAACATACCTTAAAAAGAGATTCCAAAATCTGGAAAACAAAGTTTTAATTAAAACAGTTAAAAATAAAATTCTTCACAATGTATTTTATGACAAAATATTTGTCTTTTGCAATTCTCAATCACAAAAATGCACAAGTTACTAAAATAAAACTATAAGTTTATAATCCAAAATGATATTTTAACATTTACAGATAGAGTTTTAGTAGATCTTGCATTAGACAACTTAGTTCTGGAAAAAAAATTACATCCTTATAGATCTATATTGAGACTTAAAATAAGTCACATATATGATTTCATATGTTTTCTTAATATAGGTAAGGAATAAAATTTAAATTCCCCTCAGAAAAGCATTGTTTTTTTTCCATATAGCTGAGAGTACCATAACGAAAAGCACTATGTCTTACCATCATTACCTCTTCAATATAACGTTGCTCTGCTAAAGGGCCTAAAAATCAAGATATAAAAACTATACTACTGCTTGATATTTTTAATGGAAAATGCAAAGAACTGGTTTGGGAGATTGAGAGAGAAACTAAATATGCAAAACCAATCACACAGTCCAAAACACTAATATTTACCACTTAGAAAATGTAATGTTAAAGTTATTACATTTGCCACAAAAAAAACAAACTCACTCTATCACATCCAGAAAAAAGATGTGAATTACATTATTAAAGAAAAACATTACTTCATGCATTCAGGCAGGAAAAAAACTTACTTAACTGAAAAATCAGGCTGGTCTAAAATTTCTCTTCTGCAACACTAATTCTAGAGGAATAGTTCAAAAAGTGTGATCCCAAAACCAATGGCATCAGCATCACCTAAACAACCATATTTGTTAGCAATGCATATTCTCAGGCCCAAGCTCAGCTTACTGAATCAAAAAATCTGGGAGTAGGGCCAGCAACTTGCGTTTTAACTAGCCCTCCCATTGATTTCTCGGCATGCTGAAGTTTGAGAATCACTGCGCTAAATATTAAAAAAGCTTAAGTCTGAGCAAAAAGGGCTGAGACAGTTAAGAAAACATGCCAAAGCAAATTAATGTCCATGTCTAAAGGAAAACATTTTCAGCTATATAATGATTTAGAAAGTAATGTCCACTAAGGCACACTACCTTGGAATAAAGTCATTCTTTCCTCTATCAAGAGATATTCCAAGGTTCTCAAAACCTCCTTTCCTATCTCAGAAGATGATGGGAAATGCTAGTATATATCAATTCATCCACTCATTGTAGCCAGAGTTCATAAACTATTTAAACAGCTCTCAACTACTGAGGAAACCCACATCATCAGTTACTGGTACTGCTCAATCTAGAAAATTATTGATAAAAATAAGCAGAAAATGAAAAATGACCAGACGTGAGGAAAACCCACATTAGACAAATAACACTAAATAGAAAGAGAAACCTCTACAAAACTCTGAAGCAACATCTATAAAGTTCCTAGAGAAAATATTAAACCTCTATTCTAAAGATATTATCATTTGTGTAAGCCAAAATGAAACTATTTTCAGAAATTTAAAGATTTAGAAACTATCTCATCATACATTCTAACATAGCAAAACAAAACATTAACCTTAGAAAAATGAACACAAGAAAAAATAATACGCAAATTATCCAGTAAGTACCCTACTCTAAAAAATTGTTGTTAATGGAGCTGGCATTTAATGTGGTTGTTATAAAAAGTTTCTTAAAGAGAAGATGGCATAATATTTTTTTTAAAAAGTAATAACATCTGAAACTAACATTCCAGATAGGTATACTAGCCATAGCCATTAGCCACAGTCATAGAAGCCAAGAGAAGAGCATTTTAAGAAAAACAAAATGGTCAACAATGTCAAGTTTGCTGAGGAGTCTAGAAAGGTGTACAATGAATGTAACACCACGGGGGTTATTACTATCATTAGAGGGATAGTTCAACGGACTTTGGGGGCAAAAGTCAAAGTGAAGTATAGATGAACACGAGAAAAATGAACATAAGTATAGGAATTTTTTTCAAGAGGACTGTTTGGGAAGGTAGAACAATACAGGGAAGTACTAGAAGGAAATGTGCACTGAATGGAAAGGTTTTATAAAACCTTGTTTAAAACAAACATTTTATTTTTTCTATGATGTTAACAAGCCATAATCACATCCCCTGGTTACTAAAAATTACTAAAAGCAGAGAATATATTTTGATGTATTTATGGGCTCTTTGTATTTCCTCCTCTGTGAAATGCTTTTTTATTTCCTTGGAACATTTTGCATTGTTTATCTTATACTTATTGATAGGCAAATGTTATCTATATATTGTGGATAATCCTTTGTCAGTTATATGCAAACCGAATATGTCCCCCTATTTGAAACTTCTCTTGCACCTCTCTTTATGAGTTTTTTACACAACAGAGGTTTTAATTTTAATATAATTGAATTTATCAATCTTTCCTTTTATGACATATTTTGTTTTGTATTCATTCTTTGCTCCAGGTTATAAAGACAGCCTCCTATATTTGTTTCTAAATATGTTATTGTTTCTTCTATTACATTTAGGTTTTTAATCCATCAGAAAATGACTTTTGTATATACTCTAAAGTAGGATCAACTTTTGGGTTTTACGTTATAAATAACCAATTGTCCCAGAGACATTTATTATACATGGCTCTGCCAATAAAATTTTCTTTGTATGGAAGGGTCTATTTCTGAGCCTTTATTCAATTCCGTTGGTCTATCTAGCCTTGCACCAAAAGCACACAATTATAATTAACATAGCTTTATAATTAATCTTGATATCTGTTAGATCAAGTCCTCTCACTCATCCATTTTTCTTCAGAACTCACTTCGTTATTCTTGGTCCACTGAACTTCTATATAAAATTCAGAATCAGTTGTAAATTTGCACCCCCAAAAATGTACTAAGGTATTTAGGGAGTGATGACAGCAAAAATGGAGGAATAGGGAACTCCAAGGGTCTATCCTCCACAGAAACACCAAAAAAGAAAGAGCAAAAATTGTCACAGTCAACTTTGTCAAAACTCTAGAAAATGGTCAAGGCTTTACAGGAACCAAATAAGGCTGGATCAAGAAAAATGCAGCTTAAATACCATAGGAGAATTTTGTGGCATTTTAAGAGCCTTGCCACACCCACCCCACCCCCAGTACACGGGCAGTCGTAAAGATGGCAGCCTCCATTCATGGAGTGGGTATGTGGTTCCAGAGGAAACAGAGTGGACCTATTCCCAAGGAATTATGTTGTCTGTTTTGACCTGTCTGGACATTTCCTGAAGGACCTGCAGCTTTTGTCTTTGTTTCATCTAACTTAGAAGTCTCTCAAAGCAGAAAACCGGCTAAGTAAAGGGCATTTCTCAAAAACACTGAAAGAAAAATGAAAAGACACTGTTCCCTGAAGAAAAAGAATATGGTTGTGGCAAACAATATACATGTCAAAGCCTAGGACAAAAAGCTAGAGAGAGAGTTACTTTGAAAAACAAGGGTCTGAAAACCTCCCATGTATTAGCAGGAACTGAGTAAGCCACATACTTGCCCAGAGCAGAACTCATGCTCAGAAAATATCTGAATATATATTAAACTTTCACCTCTGGCTGATCTTTAGCTCAGTGAAACCAGAAAATGAAGGCTAAGGCAGAGTTATAAACAGCCTGGTAAGCTTTGAAAGAGTACCCAACAAAGAGCCAATCTTCAAAGACCAGGAGAATATTTTTTTCTCCTCTTCTTAATTTTTTTGTGGCTCTAATAATTCAAGGCAATCTCTGTCAAACCCATTAGCTAACCACAAGTTATAGGAACAGAGACTTGAGAGAGGAAATACAACAAAGAATATAGACTTCAAAAATAAATAGTATAGACTTCTGGTTTCCACTCTGGCATGGAAGGAGCCTGCATTCATCACTCTGTCCTAACAATAAGTAAAAAGTTGAACAAACTGAAAATCAACAACTCTTCTTAGATCCACCACAGAGTTGAGGCAAACCATGGCCCCTAACATTGGAGAGACAGACAGGCTATACTTAGAGTTACAAATTACTAGAGCAGAAATTGGGGAGACCAAACATCCAGCAGAACCAGTAGGAGGACAGGAAAATCTAAACTGTAAACGATGAATTTCTGGAGGCTCAGTGTAGACAAGTTTGAGAGTTAAAAACTGCAGAGTAGGGAGGGGGACTTTTTAGGGGTTTCTTTAAAAACTAAACATACCCTTACCATATGATCTAGCAATTGTGCTTCTTGGTGTTTACTCAAATGAGTCGAAAACTTATGTCCATACAAAAACCTGCCGACAGAAATTTATAGCAGCTTTATTCATAATTGTTAAAACTGGGAAGCAACCCAGATGTCATTCAGTAAGTGAATGGATAAACATACTGGTACAACTATACAATGGATTATTATTCTGCACTAAAAAAATGAGCTATTAATTCAAGAAAAGACATGGAGGAATCTTAAATCTATATTACAAAGTGAAAGAAGCCAATCCAAAGAAGCTACATCATGTATGATTCGAACTGTATGAAATTCTGGAAAAGGAAAACTAGGAAGATGTAAAAAGATCAGTGGCCGCCAGGGACTGGAGGTGGGTACAGGGGTGAAAAGTGGGGCACAGATGATTTTTAGGGCAGTGTATGATACTATAATTGCAGATACATGCCATTATATATTAGTTCAAACCCATAGAATGTACAACACCAAGAGGAACCCTTAAGTAAACTATAGGCTTTGAGTGATAAAGATTTGTCAATATAGGTTCATAGATCATAAAAAACATACCACTTTGGTGTATGATGTTGATAGTAGGGGAAGCTGTGCATGTGTGGGGATAGGAGGTATATGAGAACTCTCTGTACTATCTGCACAATTTTGTGGAGAACATAAAATTGCTCTAAAAAACAAAGTCTATTAAAAAAATAATAGTTTATAAAAGTACTAAACAAACAACCAGAACTCACAGCAAGAAATAAAAACAAAGTTTGAGAGAGGAAACAATCTGATGTCCAGAGTTACCACATTATAATATTCAAAATGTCTAGTTTATAAAAAAAAATAATGAAGCATTCAATGAAACAAGAAACTATGGCTTATTCATAGGAAAAAATAAACAGACACTGTCCCTGAGTAAGCTCATACATTGGACTTAATAGATAAAAATTTTAAATCTACTGTCTTAAATATGCTCAAAGAGCTAAAGGAAATCATACACAAGGAATTGAAGGAAACAAGGAACAGTATTTCAACAAATATCAATAAAGATATAGAAATTATAAAAAGGAACCAAATTCTAGAAATGAAAAATTCAATAACTGAACAAAGAGAGTAACAATCTAAACAAAAATTTCACTAGAGAACAGCAGATTTGAGTAGGCAAAAGAAAGAATCAGTGAATTTAAAGACAGGTCAATTGAAACTATCCAGTCTAAGAAGAAGAAAGAAAAACAAAGGGATAAAAAAGGAACAGAGCCTAAGAGACCTATGGAATATAGTAAAGCATATCAACAGAGACATAACAGAGGTCCCAGGAGAGGAGAGAGAAAAGGGAGCAGAAAGAATATTTGAAGAAATAATGACTGAAAACTCTCCAAATTTGACAAAAGATATGGATCTACATATAAAAATCCTAGTAGAATAAATACAAAAAGATTCATACCAAGACACATTATAATCAAACTGTTGAGAGCCAAATAGAAAATCTTGAACACAGCAAGAGAGAAGTGATACATTCTGTACAAGGGTGCGTCAATAAAATTAATAGCTGACTTCTCCTCAGAAATCATAGAAGCCAACAGGTAGTGGAATGGCATATTTTTAATGCAATTAATGAAGAAAACTATATACCAAGAATTATATATCTTTCAAAAATGAAGGGGAATTTAAGACATTCCCAGACTTTTTAAAAGTTCATCTCTGGAAGATTTGCCATACAAGAAATGCTAAAATGAAAGGACAGTAAACAGTAACTCAAAGCCATATGAAGAAATAAAAACTTTGTCAGAGATAACCATGTAGTTAAATATTAAATGCAAAAAATAGTGTATTTTTGGTTTTTAAATCCTATTTTTTCTATGTGATAGGAAAGACAAAAGTATAAAGCAATAATTATAAATCTATGTAATTGAGCACACAATGTATAAAGATCCAATTTATGACAAATAACTAAAAGGGAAAGGATGAAGCTATATAAAAACAGATATTTTGTATGGTTTTGAAGTAGACTTAGTATTAATTCAAAGCATACTATTATAAGTTCACAATGCTGGTTGTAACCCTAAGGTAACCACTAAATAAATAATTTAAAATATATAAAAAAGGGAAATAAGAAAAGAATCAAAACAGTATACTACCAAAAAAAATCAATTAAGCCAAACAGAAGGAATTAATGGAGGAAATGAGGAAAAAAGAAAAAAGAAAGTATGACATACAGGAAAAAAATAGCAAAATGGCAGAAATATATCCTCCATGATAGGTAGTTACTTTAAATATAGATTAAACTCTGCAAGCAAAAAGCAGAGATTGACAGAATTGGCTTTTTTGATGATCTAACTATATGTTGTCTACAAGAGACTCATTCTGGATCCAGACACAAATAGGTTGAAAGTAAAAGGACAGATAAAGATATTCTATGCAAATAGTAACCAAAAAAAGCTAGCATGGTGATAAAAATATCAGACATAACTGTATTTAAGTCAAAAACTATTACAAGAGACAAAGATTGACATTATATATTGAAAAGGGTCAATTCATCAAAAAGATATAACATTTATATATGCTGCAAACAACAGTCACAAATATATGAAGCAAACAAGACAGAATTGAAGTAAGAAAAAGACACTTCTACAATAATATTCATAGAAGTCAATACCCCACTTTCAATATAGAAAGAATATCCAGATAGAAGAACAACAGGGAATTAAAGGACTTGAGCAATACTAGACCAACTGAGACCAACGGATATATGTAGAACACTCCACCCAACAACAGAATACACATTCTTCTCAAGTGGACATGGAATATGCTCCAGGATAGACCATATGTTTAATCACAAAACAAGTCTCAATACATGTAAAAGATCTAAATAATACAAAGTATCTTCTCTGACCACAATGGAATAAAGGTAGGGCTCAACAACAAAAGAAAAACAAAAATTCACAAATATGTGAAAATTAAACAGACTCTTAACCAACTAATGAGAGAAAGAGGACATCACAAGGGAAAAATCAGAAAATATTTAGAGATTAATGAGAATAAAAGCATAACCTACCACAATTTAAGGGCTGCAGCAAAAGCAGTGTCTAGAGGAAATTGTATAGCTGTAAATGCCTACATTCAAAGAAGAAAGATCTCACACCAATAACTTAACTTTATACCTGAAAGAAGTATAAAAAGAGAAGTAAATTAAACCCAAAGGTAGGAAAAGAAAAATAAAGCTTATAGATAAATGAAACAGAAACTAGAAGATCAATAGAGAGAATTGATGTAACCAATAGTTGGTTCTTTGAAAAGATCAACAAAATTGGAAAACCTTAAGACACTGATGAAACAAATTGAAGAAGACACAAATAAATGGAAAGATATTCTGTGCTCATGAATTGGAAGAATTAATACTCTTAAAATGTCCAGACTACCCAAATTAATCTACAGATTCAATCAAATCTCTGTCAAAATTCCAATGGCCAGAGACATCTTGAGAAAGAAGAAACCATCACACTCCCTTATTTCAAACTATATTACAAAGCTATAGTAATCAAAATAGCATGGTATTGATATAAAGACAGACATATAGATCAATAGAACAGAATAGAGACCAAGAAATAAACCCACATATATATGATTAATTAACTTACATTAGAGAAGCAAATAATATACAATAGGCACAGATGTTAGCTCAGGGCCAATCTTCCTCAGCAAAAAGAGGAGGATTGGTGGCAGATGTTAGCTCACGGCTAATATTCCTAAAAAAAAAGAATAAGGCAAGAGAGGGTCCAGCCTGGTAGTGTAGTGGTTAAGATCAGCACAGTCTGCCTCGGTGGCCCACGGTCATAGGTTCAGATCCTGGGCGAGGACCTACACCACTCATCAAGCCATGCTGTGAAGGTGTCCCACATACAAAATAGAGGAAGATAGGCACAGATGTCAACTCAGGGCCACTCTTCCTCAAGCAAAAAGAGGAAGATTGGCTACAGGTGTTAGCTCAGAGCCACTCTTCCTAACCAAAAGAAAAAACAAAACAAAAAAGACAAGAGATGTGTTGACAAGGATGTGGAGAAACAGGAACCCTTGTGCACTGTTGATAGTAATGTAAACTGGTGCAGCCACTATGGAAAACAGTACAGAAATTCATCAAAAATTAAAAATAGAACTATCATATGATCCAGCAATTCCACTTCTGGGTATTTATCTGAAGAAAATGAAAACACTGACTCAAAAAGATATACACAACTCCATGTTCAATGCAGCATTATTTACAATAGCCAAGATATGGAAACAATGTAAGTGTCCATCAATGGATGAGTGGATAAAGAAAATGTAGTATACGTGTGTGTGTATACACATATAATGGAATATCATTCAGCTAAAAAAAAGAATGAAATCTTGACATTTGTGACAACATGGATGAACCTTGAGGGCATTATGCTAGGTGAAATGAGTCAGACAGAGAAAGACAAATATTGTATGATCTCACTTATATGTGGCAGCAAAAACAAAATAAAACCAAAAACCAAGCTCATAGATCAAATATATTGTGGTTGCCAAAGGTAGGGGGTGGGAGAAGAGGAAAATGGGTGAAGAAGGTCAAAACATACAAACTTCTAGTTATAAAATAAATAAGTCATGGGGATGTAACGTAGAGTATGGTGACTACAGTTAATAATACTGTATTGCATATTTGTAAGTTGTTAAAAGAGTAAATCTTAAAAGTTCACATCACAAGAAAAAAAATTGTGCAACTAAGGATAGTGATGGATGTCAACTAGACTTATTTAGTGATCATTTTACAATATATACAAATATCCAATTATGTTGTACACCTGAAACTAATATAATGTTATATGTCAATTATACTTAAATAAAAAAAATTGGCAAACCTTCAGCTAAACTGACTAAGAAAAAGGGGAAGATTCAAATTACTAAAATCAAAAATGAGACATTACTACTGACCTTAAAGAAATAAAAAAGTATTATAAGAGAACACTATGAACAATTGTATGGCAACAAATTAGATAACCCAGATGAAATGGAAAAATTCCTAGAAACACATAAAATACCAAAATTGATGTAAGAAGAAATAGAAAATCTGACCAGACCTCTAACAAGTAAAGATAATAAATAAGTAATCAAAAACCTCCCAACAAAGAAAATCCCAGGAGAAGATGGCTTCACTGGTGAATTCCACAAAACATTTAAAGAACTGATACCAATTCTTTTCAAATTCTTCCCAAAAACAGAAGAGGAGGAAACAATTCCTAACTCATTCTATGTGGCCAGCTCTGATAGCAAGGCCAGGCAAAGACATCAGAGCATAACTACAGACCAATATCTCTTATGAATATAGGTGCAAAAATCCTCAATAAATAATAGCAAATCAAATTAAGCAGCAGATTAAAATGATTATACATCATGACCAAGTGAGATTTATTCCTGGAATGTAAGGGTGGTTCAACACACAAAAATCAATCAATATAATACATCACATTAATAAAACGAAGGAAAAAAAACACATGGTCATCTCAGTTGAGTGGAAAGCACATTTGACAAAATCCAACACAATTTCATGATGAAAAACAAAAAATAAAAACATGCAACAAACTATGAATAGGAAAAACTTCCTCAGCATGATAAACGGCATTTATGAAAATACCACAGCTAACATCATACTTAAATGGTGAAGGGCTGAAAAATCTTCCCTTAAGTTCAGGAACAAGATAAGGATGCCCACTTTAGCACTTCTGTTCAACACTGAACTAGAAGTTCTAGCCAGAGCAATTGGGCAAGAAAAAGAAACAAAAGGCATCCAAATTGGGAAGGAAGAAGTAAAACTATCTCTAGTCACAAACGACATGATCTTATGTACATAAAATCCTAGCTAATCCACATCAAAAAAGATTAGAGCTAATAAATTCAGTAAAGTTGCCAGATGCAAAATCAGTTGTATTTCTATACACTAGCAATGAACAATCTGAAAATAAAATTAACAAAACAATTCCCATTACAATAGCATCAAAAAAATAAAATACTTAGAAATAACTTTAACCAAGGAGTTGCAATCTTTGTACACTGAAAACTACAAAATGTTGCTAAAAGAAATTAAACACTAAATAAATGGAAAGATGTCTCGTGTTCTGGATTGGAAGACTTAATATTGTCAAGATGGCAATACTTCCCCAGTTGATCTACAGATTCAATTCCTATCAAAATCTCAACAGGCTTCTTTGCAAACATGGCAAAGCCAATCCTAAAATTCATATGGAATTGCAAAAGGCAAAATAATGCTTAAAAAGAACAAAGAGGGGGCCAGCCTGGTAGCATAGTGGTTAAGTTGGCACACTCCACTTTGGAAGCCCAGGGTTCACAGGTTCAGATTCCAGGCACGGACCCAGCACCACTCATCAAGCCACACTGTGGCAGCATCCTACATAAAATAAAGGAAGATTGGCACAGATGCCAGCTCAGCAACAATCTTCCTCAAGCCAAAAAAGAGGAATACCAGCAACAGATGTTAGCTCAGGGCCAATCTTCCTCACACACAAAAAAAAGAACAAAGATTCACAGTTCCCCATTTCAAAATTTACTACAAAGTTACAGTAAGTCAGAAAAGTTTAGTATTTGTGTAAGGATAGATATACACACATCAAAGGAACAGAAATGAGAGCATGGAAATAAAGTCATATATTTACAGTCAACTGATTTCAACAAAAGTGCCAAGAAAAGTGGGGAAAGAAGAGTTTCTTCAAAAAATGGCACTGGGACAACTGGAAATACTCATGCAAAACAATGAAGTTGCACCCCTATTTCATGCCTTATACTAAAATGCACTCAAAACAGGAAAAAGATCTAAATGTGAGAGATAAAACTATTAAATTGTTAAAAGAAAACATATGGGTAAATATTCATGATCTTAGTTTTGGCAATGGAGTCTTAGACATGACACCAAAAGCTCAAGCAATGAAAGAAAAAACAGATAAATTGGACTTCAGCAAAATTAAAACTTTTGTGGATCAAAGAATATTACCAAAACTTAAAGACAATCTACAGAATAGTAAAAAATATTTGCAAATCATGTATCTGATGAGGGATTTGTATCCCGAATATATAAAGCGCCCTTACAGCTCAATAGTAAAAAGATATATAATCCAATTAAAATACAAGGAAAGGACTGAATAGACATTTCTCCAAAGAAAATATACAAAGAATCAACAAGAACATGATCATTAGTATCATTCGTCAGTAGGGAAATAAAAATCAAAACCACAATGAGGTATCACTTTACTTATATCCACTAGGATGGCCATAATGAAAAAAAAAACAGAAAATAACAAATATTGGTGATAATGTGGAGAAAATGGAACTCTTGTACATCACCATTGGGAACGTAAAATGGTGTAGTCACTGTGGAAAAAGTTTGATAACATTATGGACTAAAATGTGTCCCATCAAAATTCATATGTTGAAGTCCCAGTCCCTAGTATCTGAAAATGTATTTGGTGATAAGGTCCTTAAGAGGTGATTAAGATAAAAGGAGGCCATTAGGGTGAGGCCTTAATCCAATATGACTGATCTTCCTCTAAGAGAGAGAGACACCAGAGGCACACGGAGTGATGACCATGTGAAGCAGCAGCAAGAGGGCAGCCGTCAACAAGCCAAGGAGAGAGGCCCCAGAGGAAACCAATCCTGCTTGCACCTCGATATTTGACTTCCAGCCTCCAGAACTATGAGAAAATAAATTTCTGTTGTTTAAGCCACGTAGTTTGTGATTTTTTTTTTTTATGGAAGCTCTAGAAAACTAACAAAAGTAGTTCCTCAAAGTTAGACATAGAATTACTATATAACCCAGCAAGTCCATTCCTAAGTATATATCAAAAGAATTGAAAACAGGTATTCAAACAAGTACTTATACACAAATGTTCACAGTAGCACAATTCACAATAGCCAAAAAGTATAAATATCCCAAATGTCCACCAACAGATGAATGTATAAACAAAATGTGGATATAGAAGAGGGATACCATCAAGACGGCAACATAGGTCATTTCTGACTTCAGTCCCCCTCACAAAAACACCAATCAAGAACTATCCATAACATCATTGTGAAGATCCTAGAACACAGGGGTGAGGCTGAAGCACACCTCTGGACCACAGAGACCAAGTAGGACTTCATTAGAAGGGTAAGAAGAGCAGCTTCACTCTGACCACATCATCCCTCCCCAGGCTGGCACAGTGCCACACCAAGAGGGCACCCATGGGCCTATGGTTCCTCCAGTAAGAAAGAGAGCCCAAGGTGGACATTCAGCTCCCCCAGCATCTTGGGTCGCTTCCCAGGAGACCCAGTGAGGTCTCACCTCACGGGGATTGTGGAGGGAATCTGTAGGGCTTAACTACTGCAGATCAGATTGCAACAGAGAAGTGGGGTGGGGCTGACAGCAATCAGCACTTGGAGCATGGCAGACTGAGTCCCTACTTATAGCAGCATCAAAGTGGAAATCCCAACCAGCACCCAAGATGGTGGCCCCATCTGATCAGACAACTTGGTGCACAGTTCTGCCTGATTAAGGACCCTAAACAATGAGCATTGCTGGCCTTGGAACCTGTGGACCACAGAGACCAAGACACCTCTTGTCATTGCCCTGCCTGAGGAGGGAAGCTAATTCACAATTCCACCTACTACTGAATGTATCCCCTCCCCCTGCCCTGCTCAATCAGGAAGCCTGGCTGAAACACCTGGAAAGGTGCATAGCCCAGCAGCACTCAAGCAGAGAGCCCAGCCAGTGGCTCTGCCCAACAGCAGAGCCAGGACAGTGGCCCTGTCTGACCAGGGTACCTGGTCCACAGCTCTGCCTGATTCAGGACCCTAAACAATGGGTACTGTCAGCCTTGGAGTCTACTCTGCTGCCCTGCCTGGGCAAGGAAGCTAATTCATAGCCCTCTCTAATGCTGAGTGCTGCCCCCAACACAATCAGGAAACCTAGCCAGAGTATTTGAAAAGATAAGCATCCTAGCAACTTGAGTAAAGAGCCTGGCATGTGCTCTGTTCATTTGCAGAGGTAAGCCAGTGGCCCTGAATGAGCAGGGGACTTAGTGCACAGTTCTGCGTGATTAAGGTCCCCAAACAATGAGCTGTACTGGCCTTGGGGACTGCTCTGCTCTGCTACCCCACCCAGATAGTGAAGCTAATGCGTAACCCCACCTACTGCTGAGTATAGTACCCAGTTCCACCCAATGAGGAAGCCCAATCAAAGAATTCAGGCAACTATGGAGCCCATTCTACAGCTGTGCTAAGGAAGGGACCCAAGCTAGCAATCCTATCCAGCTGTTCCTGGCAAATGGCAATTCCCCCAACCTCAGAGCTCAGGCAGTGACCTCATCCAAAAATAGACCCCAGTGGCAAGCGCCACCTGCCCAAGGATGCTACCAGCTGACCTATCCAGAGCCCCAAGTTGAACAGACTGGTGAAGGACTGTATCTTCCAAAGCAAACCTGTAAAGTCTGGAAGAGGAGGCCACTTACTCAAATGTCTAGATACCAATGTAAAGTATCAAGGATCACAAAAAAATTAGATAAATATGACATCACCAAAGGAAACTAAAAAGGCTCCAATAACTGACCCTAAAGAAATGGAGAACAATGAACTATCTGACAAAGAATTCGGAATAATTCTCTTAAAGAAGTTTAGTGAACTTTAAGAACAAACACAACTAAATGAAATTAGGAAAACAATGCATGAACAAAAGAAATAGAAACCATGAAAAAAAAAACAGAAATCCTACAGCTGCAGAATATAATGACGGAAGTAAAGAGTTCAATAGAGAGCTTCAACAGCAGACGTAACTAGGCAGAAGCATCAGTGAACTAAAATAAAGGTCATTTGAAATTATCCAGTCAGAGGAGCAACAAGAAAAAAGAATGAAAAAGGGTGATGAAAGCCTATAGGCTTTATAGGACACCAGTAAAAAAGAAAACAACATACATATTAAGGGAATCCCAGAAGAGAAGAAAAAGAAAAATACACAGAAAGTATATTTAAAGCAAAAATGGGAGAATTTGGAAGACAGGAGTGTACGAAGACTCTGAACTTGCCTCCTCCCATAGTCACAACAAACCTAAAACTACTGTGGCAAAATTTCCTCTGAGAGAGATCTGGAACCTGGATAAAAAGAAATCCCACAATAAGGGACAACACAGAGAGGGGTGGAAGAGGCAGAGATACAGCCCTGCTGAGGAAAAATGTACACCCTAGCCATGACATTTCATGATCAGGAGTGATCTCAGAGATATAGAATTTTTCCCAGAGGAGCAGGGAGTTCAAGCTCCACATTACACACTCCAGCCCTTAGATCCAGCACAAGAGAGACTAGATCCCAAAATAACTAGCTTAGAAAAACAAAGGAGAATATGCACAGGAAAACTATAGAACTTCAGGGAAAGGAAAACCTGCTCTTAAAGGGCCCACACACAGACTTACTCAACACTGAAACCAGCACAAAAACACCAGACAGAAAAGTGCATAGTTTATTGGTAAAAGAGACTCACTTACTAAGATGAGAGCACATCCTGGAGATGCAGGAAGTGTTTGGGCTCACCCGCCGCCTCAGGGACTGAGACATGGGTGGCAGCCATTACTGTGACCTAGTTCAGCCATGCTGACACAGATGCTGGCAGACACCATTGGAATCCTTCCTCTAGCCTGTTAGTGCAGGGGTGTGCTCCGCCCACTAGAGCACCTGAGGTAATCAAGTACAGCCAAGCAGCACAAGCAGCATGCCCTAGAGACTGGCCACACCCACCAGCAAGCTCACAGCAGACTTGTACCAGTGGGCCTCGCAAACAGCCACACAGGGGATCTGTCCCAACTACCAACTCCTTAAATGGTTGTGTGTTGCCAATCTGCCCCACCCATTAGCACACTTGAAGCAGCTGTGCAGTGCAGGGCTACACAGCCAGTATGTGCCAGAGGCCTGCCCCAACCAAAAGCAACATGCCACAGCTACATGCCACAAAGCTAACCACACCAGAGGCCTGCCCACCCATCAACATATCCAAGGCAGCTGAGGACTGCAGGAGCATACAGCCAGCCAGACCAGGGGCCTGCAGCAGTTCTGTATCCCTGGGCCTAACAACCAGCCACAGTGGGGGCCTGACTTGCTCACCAGCAAAACCATGGTAGTTGTGTGCTACCAGACCTTGCAGCCAGCTGTGCCAGGGGCTTTCCCCACCCAATAACGTGTCCATAGCAGCTACATGTGCCCAGACCTCACAACCAGCTGGCCCAGGGGCCACCTCAGCCTACCCACACACCTGCAGCAACAGCAACCCCACCAAAACATAAGGGCACATGCAGTCCACAAAGGGGACCCCCCTGGAGCATTTGGCATGGGTGACAAGAAAGGAGCATGCTGCTGGGCCCCATAAGACACCTCCTACATAAAGCCACATTTCCAAAATTGTGTGACATATACATAGAAATAAGCACAGAGAAGTAGGCAAAATGATGAGACAAAGGAATATGTTCCAAATAAAAGAACAGGACAAACCCTCAAAAAAAGAACTAAATGAAACAGAGTAAACAATCTACCTGATAAAGAGTACAAAGTAATGATCATTAGGATGCTCACTGAACTGAGAAGAATAGATGAACACAGTTAGAACTTCAACAAAGAATTAGGAAACATAAGAAAGAACCAATCAGAGCTGAAGAACACAACAAAGGAAATGAAAAATACACTAGAGTGAATCAAAAGCAGAATAGATGACACAAAAGAATGAATCAGTGATCTGGACAAAAGAGTAGAGGAAATCACCCAAGCAGGACAAAAAAAAAGAAAAAAGAATTTAAAAGAATGAGAACAGGTCTAAGGCACTTCTGGGACAACATCAAGCATGCTAACATTCACATTATAGGTGTCCTAGTAAGACAAAAGAAAACAAAGGAGCAGAGAACTTATTTGAAGAAAGAATAGCTGAAAAATTCCCTAACCTGGGAAAGGAAACAGACATCCAAGTACAGGAAGCACAGAGAATACCAAACAAGATGAACCCAAAGAGGCCCACACCAAGACACATTATAATTATAAATGTCAAAAATTAAAGATGAAGAGAGAGTCCTAAAAGCTGCAAGAGAAAAGCAACAAGTTGCATGCAAAGGAAAATCCCATAAGGCTACCAGCTGATTTCTCAGCAGAAATCTTACAGGCTAGAAGGGAGTGGCACCATATATTTAAAATGTTGAAAGGAAAAAACCTACAACCAAAAATACTCTATCGAGCAAGGTTATCATTCAGAATGGAAGGAGAGATAAAGAGTTTTCCAGACAAGCAAAAACTAAAGGAGTTCATCACCACCAAACTGGCCTTAGAAGAAATGTTAAAGAGACTTATTTAAGTGAAAAAGAAAAGGCCGGAAATAGGAATAAGAAAATTATCAAAGAAACAATATCATTGGTAAAGGTAAATATACAGTAAAAGTAATAGATCAACCACCTATAAAGCTACTATGAAGGTCAAAAGACAAAAGTACTCAAATCATCTATGTCTATAACAAGAGGTTAAGGGATACACAAAAATAAAAAGGCAAAATATGATGTCAAAAACATAAAATATTGGGTTGTGGAGTAAAAGTGAAAGGCTTTTAGTAAGAGCTCAAACTTAAGAGACCATCAACTTAGTACAGATTGCTATTTACATAGGCTA
This sequence comes from Equus quagga, assembly GCF_021613505.1. Classification (NCBI taxonomy): domain Eukaryota; kingdom Metazoa; phylum Chordata; class Mammalia; order Perissodactyla; family Equidae; genus Equus; species Equus quagga. The sequence goes on from NC_060278.1 coordinate 4,221,139, forward strand.
TTATATATGAACCTCACAGTAACCACAAACCAAATACCTATAATAAATACACAAAAACTAAAGATAAAGGAACCCAAACATAACACTAAAGAAAGCCATCAAATCACAAGGGAAGAGAGCAAGAGAAGAAGAAAGGAACAGAGAAGAACTATAAAAACATCCAGGAAAAAAGTAACAAAATGGCAACAAGTACATACTGGTCAATAGTTAATTTTAATGTAAAGGGACTAAATGTTCCAATCAAAAGACACAGGGTGGCTAAGGCCCATACATATGCTGCACACAAGAGATACACTTCAGACCCAAAGACACAAACTGAAAGTGAACGGATGGAAAAAGATATTCCAAGCAAATGGAAATCAAAAGAAAGCTGGAGTAGCAATACTTATATCAGTAAAATAGACTTTACTTATATCAGTAAAATAGACTTTAAAACAAAAACTGAGATAAGAGAGAAAGAAGAGCACTACATAATGACAAAGGGAACAATCCAACAAGAAAATATAATGCTTGTAAATATCTATGTGCACAATATAAGAGCACCTAAATACATAAAGCAAATATTAACAGACATAAAAGAAATTGACAGTAACACAATAATAGGAGGAGACTTTAACACTCCACTTACATCAATGGATAGATCATCCACACAGAAGAGCAATAAGAAAACATCGGCCTTAAATGACACATTAGAGCAGATGGATTCAGCAGATATATACAGAACATCCCATCCAAAGACTGAAAAATACACATTCTTTTTGAACGCACATGGAACGTTCTCCAGGATAGAAACATATTAGGCCACAAAACAAGTCTCAATAAATTTAAGATTGAAATAATATCAGGTATCTTTTCCAACCACAACAGTATGAAACTAGAAATCAACTACAAGAAGAAAGTTGGAAAGTCATAAATATGTGGAGATTAAACAAAGTGCTATAACAATTACTAAGTCAATGACTAAATCAAAAGAGAAGTTAAAAAATACCCAGAGACAAGTGAAATTGAAAATATGACATACTAAAATCTATGGAATACAGCAAAAGTGGCACTAAGAGGGAAGTTTATAGCAATGCAGGCCTACCTTTCTTGTTCAAAAAACAAGAAAAATCTCAAATAAACAATCTAACATTACATCTAAAGGAAGTAGAAAAAGAAGAACAGATGAAGCCCAAAATTAGTAGAAGGAAGAAAATAAAAATCAGAGCAGAAATAAATGAAATAAAGACTAAAAAGACAGAAAAGATCAACGAAACCAAAAGCTGGTTCTTTGAAAAGATAAACAAAACTGACAAACCCTTAGGTAGACTCACTAAAAAAAAAAGAGAGAAGACTCTAATAAATAAAATCAGAAATAAAAGAGAAGAAATTACAATGGACACCAATTGTAATACATTTGGTGTATTACAAACAATTGTATACACCAATTGCTGTATACAATTGTACAACTATAATACAGATAATTATAAGACAAATATAAACAATTATAAGAGAATCCTACAAAAAACTATGTGCCAACAAATTGGATAACCTAGAAGAAATGGATAAACTCTTAGAATCATACAATCTCCCAAAACTGAATCAAGAATAAATAGAGAATCTGACTAGACCAATCACAAGAGATCAAAACAGTAATCAAAAATTTCCCAGAAACAAAAGTCCAGGACCAGAAGGCTTCTACGGTGAATTCTAACAAACATTCAAAGAAGATTTAATACCTATCCTTCTCAAAATATTCCAAAAAATTGAGGATAAGGGGATGTTTCCTAACTCATTTTACAAGGCCAACATTACCCTGATACAAAACCAGATAAGGGGAACACAAAAAAGCAAAATTACAGGCCGATATCACTGATGAACATAGATGCAAAAATCCTCAACAAAATATTAACAAATTGAATACAGCAATCCATTAAAAGGATCACACACCATGATCAATTGGAATTTATTCCAGGGACCCAGGGATGGTTCAACATCCAAAAGTCAATGTGACACACCACACTAACAAAAAAATCACATGATCATCTCAATAGATGCAGAGAAAGCATTTGACAAGATTCAACACCCATTTATGATTAAAAAAAAAAAAAACTTTCAATAAAATGGGAATAGAAAGGAAAGTACCTCAACATAACAAAAGCCATATACAACAACCCCACTGCCAACATCATACTCAATGGTAAAAAACTGAAACCTATTTCTCTAAGAACAGGAACAAGACAATGATCCCCTGTCACTACTCTTATTCAACATAGTATTGGAAGTGCTAGTCAGTGCAAATAGGCAGGAAAAAGAACTAAAATGGATAAAAACTGGAAAGGAGAAGTAAAACTGTCACTATTTGTGGATGACAGGATTCTATACATAGAAAACCCTAAAGACTCCACCAAAAAAACTATTAGAAATAATCAACAACTACAGTAAAGTTATAGGCTACAAAAACCAACACACAAAAATCAGTCTCATTTCTACACATGAACAACAAACCAGCAGAAAGAGAAAGCAAGAATACAATCCCATTCACAATCACAACAAAAAGAATAAAATACCTAGGAATAAATTTAACCAAGGAGGTGAAAGACCAGTACACTGTAAACTATAAGACATTATTGGAAGAAATTGAAGAAGACATAAAGAAATGGAAAGATATTCCATACTTATGGATTGGAAGAATTAACCATAATTAAAATGTCCACATTACCTATAGCAATCTACATATTCAATGTAATCCCAATCAGAATCACAATGGCATTTTTCACAGAAATAGAACATAGAAGACTACGATTTCTATGAAACAACAGAAGAACCAGAATAGCCAAAGCAATCCTGTAAAAAAGAACAAAGCTGAAGGTATCACACTCCCTGAATTCAAAATATACTACAAAGCTATAGTAATGGAAACAGCATGGTAGTGGCACAAAAAGAGACAAGACACACAGATCAATGGAAGAGAACTGATCCTAGAAATAAACCGACACATTTATGGACAGCTAATTTTTGACAAAAGAACCAGGGAACACACAATGGAGAAAGGAAAGTGTCTTCAATAAATGGTGGAAAAACTGGAGAACCACATGCAAAAGAATGAAAGTAGACTACTACCTTGGACCATACACAAAAATTAACTCAAAATGGGATTGAAGACTTGAATGTAAGACCTGACACCACAAAACTCCTAAAAAAAAATAGGCAGTATGCTGTTTAACATTGGTCTTAGTAGTATCTTTTTGAATACCATATCTTCTCAGGCAAAGGAAACAGAAGAAAAAATAACTGGGACTACATCAAACTAAAAAGCTCCATACAGCAATTTAACCATCAGGAAAATGTAAAAACAACCTACCAATCAGGAGACAATATTTGCAAATCATATATCCAATAACGGGTTAATATCCAAAATATATAAAGACCTCATACAACTCAACAACAAAGAAACAACCCAATCAAAAACAGGGTAAAGGATATAAACAGACATTTTTCCAAAGAAGATATATATATATGGTCAACAGGCACATGAAAAGATGTTCAACATCACTAATTATTAGAAATGCAAATCAAAACCACAAGGAGATATCACCTCATGCCCGAAAGAACGGTTATTATTAAAAAGACAAGAAATAACAAGAGTTGGAGAGGATGTGGAGAAAAGGGAACTCTCATACACTGCTGGTGGGAGTGCAAACTGGTGCAGCCACTATGGAAAACACTGTAGAGATTCCTCCAAAAGTTAAAAACAGAAATACCATATGATCCAACTATTTCACTTATGGGTATTTAACCAAAGAACAGGAAAACACTGATTCAAAAAAATATAAGCACCCTTATGTTCACTGCAGCATTATTCACAGTAGCCAAGACTTGGAAGCAACCCAAGTGCCCATCAACTGATGAATGGATAAAGAAGATAGATAACGGAATACTACTCAGACGTAAAAGAACACAAAATCTTGCCATTTGCAACAATATGGATGGACCTTGAGGGTATTATGCTACGCAAAATAAGTCAGACAGAGAAAGATAATTACCATATGACTTCACTTATATGTGGAAGACAAAACAACAAAAACAAACAAATACATAGATACCGAAAACAGATTGGTGGTGACCAGAGGGGAAGAGGGCATATGGAGGCCAAAAGGTGTATGGTGACAGGTGGCAACCAGACTTTTGGTGGTGAACATGATGCAGTCTATACAAAAGTCAAAATATAACATTGTACACCTGAAATTTATATAATGTTATAAACCAATGTGACCTCAATAAAAATAAATAATAATGTAAGTAAAAAATAAATCAATAAATAAACAATAAGGATTCCATGAGACATGGAAAAGAAGGAAAAAAGCTCTCTTTATTCGGATTGCATTAAGTTTATAAAGGATATGACAATATACCTGGTGAACTCTACAGAATCAATGAAAAAAACTAACTCAAAACAAAGAATTCAAAAAAACAGCAGTACTTAATCAGCACAAAAAGTCAGTAACATTTATATACAAAAACAATAATCAGAAGATATAATGGATAAGAAAACCTAACTCAATAGCAAACAAAAAGATAAAACACTTAAGAATAAACAAAAAAGTTTAAATTTTTTTCTATATGGAGAAAACAAAGCACTGTTTAAACATTATACTATATTTGAACAACTAGAAACACATCCCTTTTCCTTGATTAGGATTTCTCAACATCACCAAGATGTCAGTTCTTCCTAGATTTATCTATAATTTTAATGCAATTCCATTAAGTTATATCAATGAGCTTTCTTACGAAGCTATTTCTTGAGACCTAAAGTTTATATCAAAAAAATAAACATGTAAGAATAGCTAGTATATTAGTTTCCAAGGGCCACCATAACAAACTACCAACAAACTAAGTGGTTTAAAACAAAAAATCATTCTCTCACAGTTCTGGAGGTCAGAACGCCAAAATCGAGGTGTCAGTAGAGCTTGACTCCCTCGAGAGGTTCTAGAGGAGATTCCTTTCCTCAACTCTTTCCAGCTTCTGGTGATTCTAAGCATTCCTTGGCTTGTGGATACTTAACTCCAGTCTCTGCTTCTGTCTTCTCATGACCTTGTCCTCTGTGGCTTCTCCTTTTCTATCTCTTATAAGGATACTTGTCATTGAATTTAAGACCCAGTTGGTTACACAAGATGATCTCATCTCAAGATCCTTAACTTAATTACATATATAAAGACCCGGTTTCCAAATAATGACTCATAGTTAATGGGGATAAAGACGTAAACATATTTTTTGGGGTCCACAAATCAACCCACTAAAACTAAAAAAAAAAACACTAAAAAGTGAGAACTGTGAGGAAAGACAAGTTAGTCCTGGTAGACATTAAAACATTATAATTTTGAGCCAGCACCGATGGCCTAGTGGTTAAGTTCAGCATTCTCACTGCTTCAGCAGCTGTGGTTCACTTCCTGGTCACAGAAACACAGGACTTATCTGTCAGTAGCCATGCTGTGGTGGTGGCTCACGTAGAAGAACTTGAAGGACTTACAACTAGAATATACAACTATGCACTCAGGCTTTTGGGAGGGCAAATCTTCCCCAGCAAAATATATACATATATCACAATTACTTTTAATTATAATTAATTAAAACAATGTGGCACATAACAGACAGACCACCCAACAGAGAAAAAAAGGTCCAGATATAGACACAGACACATGTAGAATTCTAGTATATGATAATGACAGAATTGTGAGGGCAAAAATGTCTTTGAAACAAATAGTGTTAGAACAACTGCAAAGCCATCTGTTAGACAAAATTAAATAAAATTATATCCATTCTTCACACCATACACAAGAAGAACCTCTGCCTATCCAAAAAAATGAAATTTAAAATTACACCAATCTACCATTTCCAAAACCAGACAAAGCACACAAGAAAAGAAAACTACAAACCAATATCCCTGATTAATACTGATGCAAAAATCCAAAACAAAATACTAGCAAACAGAATTCAAAAACATATTAAAAAGATTATACAGCAAAACCAAGTAGGAATTATACCTGGAACACAGGATGACTCAATATATGTAATAATATGTAACAATATAATACACCACAAAAACAAAATGAATGACAAAACTACATGATCATCCCAATAGATGCAGAAAAAGCTTTTAACAAAAAATTCAACAATCTTGACAAAATTAATAAGAACAGTCAATAAACTAAGAATATAAGTCAATTAGGCTCACATGTGAGAGGATGGACTATAATTAGTTCTTGGGTGGCAAACATGATGTAATCTACACAGAATTCGGAATATATTATGATGTACATCCAAAAGCTATATAACGTTATAATCCAATGTTACTGCAATTAAAATAAATTAATTTTTTTAAAAAAACTAAGAATATAAGGAAACTAACTCAACATAAAAATCCATACGTGAACAGGTCACACAAACACCATACTCAATGGGGAAAGACTGATAGCTTTTCCTCTAAGATCAAGAAGAAGGCAAGGCTGCCCACTTTCACCATCACTATTCAGCATAGTACTAGAATTTCTAGATAGAGCAATTAGAAAAGAAAAAAATAATAAAAGGCATACAAATTGGAAAACAAGAAGTAAAATTCTCTTTGTTTGCAAATGTCACAATGTATGTAGAAAACTCTAAAGATTCCACACACATACAAACACACAAAAAATGTTAGAACAAATGAATTCAGCAAAGTTGCAGGATACAAAATTAACATTTAAAGTCAGTTGTATTCCTACATGTTAACAAGGACCAATCCAAAAAGAAAATTAGGAAAACAATCGCATTTACTATAGCATCAAAAAAGATAAAAATATTTCAGAATAAATTTAACCAAGGAGATGAAAGATTTGTAAACAGAAAATTGTATATTTGTACAATATAAAACATTGCTGAAGGAAATCAAAGAAGATAGAGATAAATGGAAAGACATCCCATGCTCATGGATTGGAAGATTTATTCTTGTAAAAATGTCCATCCTATTCAAACTAATATGCAGATTCAATGAAATTCGTACCAAAATTCCAATGGCATTTTTTTCAGAAACATAAAAAACATACTAAAATTCATATGGAACCTCAAGGGACCTCGAATAGCCAAAACAATCTTGAAAAAGAAAAAGTTGGAGGCCTCAAATTTCCTGACTTCAAAATATACTACAAAGCAACAGTAATTAACACAGTGCCATGCTGGCATAAAGACAGATATATATGTACGCCTAAAACTAATACAATATTATACGTCAATTATATCCCAATTTTTAAAAATAAAAATATAGGGGCCAGCCCAGTGGTGCAGTGGTTAAGTGCGCATGTTCTGCTTTGGTGGCCTGGGGTTCGCCAGTTTGGATCCCAGGTGCAGACATGGCACTGCTTAGCAAGCCATGCTGTGGCAGGCGTCCCACATATAAAGTAGAGGAAGATGGGCACGGATGTTAGCTCAGGGCCAGCCTTCCTCAGCAAAAAGAGGAGGACTGGCAGCAGATGTTAGCTCAGGGCTAATCTTCCTCAAAAACAATTAAATAAATAAATAAATAAAATAAACATATAATTTAAAAGATCGATAGGCCAATAGAACAGAACTAATAACCGAGAAATAAACTCTTGCATATAAGTCAAAATAATTTTTGACAAGGGTACCAAGACAATAGAATGGGGAAAGAACAATCTCTTCAACAACTAATGCTGGGAAAACTGGATATCCACGTGCAAAAGAATAAAGTTCTACTCTTTCCTTACACCATATACAAATATTAAGTCAGAACGGATCCATGACCTAAATCTAAGATCTAAACCTATTAAACTGCTAGAAGAAAACAAGGGAAAAGCTTCAGGACATTGGATTTGGCAATGATATCTTGGACATGACACCAAAAGCCTAGGCTTAACAAAAGCAAAAACAAACAAGTGGGGCTACGTCAAACTAAAAAGTTACTGCACAGCAAAGGAAACAATCAACAAAATGGAAAGGGAGAAAATGTTTGCAAAGCACATATCTGATAACAGGCTAATAGCCAAAATATGTAAGGAACTAATACAACTCAACAGCAAAAAAACAGATAACCTGATTAAAAAATGGGAAAAGCACTTGCATAGATATTTTTCCAAAGAAGACATACAAATGGTCAAGAGGTACATGAAAAGGTGCTCAACAGCACTCATCATTAGGGAAATGCAAATCAAAACCAAGATGAAATATTATCTCACACTTATTAGAATAGCTATTATCAAAAAGACAGGAGAAAACAAATGTTGGCAAGAATGTGGAGAAAAGGGACCCCTTCTACCATTGGTGAGAAGGTTAAGTTGGTACAGCAACTACGGAAAACAGTATGAAGGTTTCTCAAAAATTTAAAAATATAAGTACCATGTGATACAGCAATCCCACTTCTGAGTATATACCCAAAGGAAACAAAATCATTATCTCAAAGAGATATCTGCACTCCAATGTTCATTGCAGCATTCATAATAGCCAAGATATGGAAACAACCGATGGATGACTAGATAAAGAAGTTGTAGTGTACACACACGCACGCACACACACACTGGAATATTATTCAGCCATAAAAAAGAAAGACATCCTGCCATTTGTGACACCACGGATGAATCTGGGAGACATTACACTAAGTGAAATAAGCCAGACACAGAAAGACAAATATTGCATGACCTCACTTACATATGGATCTTACAAAAAAAAAAAGACAAAAGGCAAACTCATAGTAACAGTGAATAGAATGGTGGTTACCAGGGGCTGGGGGGAGGGGGTCATAGGGAGTTATTGTTTAATGCATACAGAGTTTCAGTTTTGCAAGAGGAAAAGAGTTCTGAGATGGATGGAGGTGATGGTTGCACAACAATATGAATGTACTGAATACTACCGAACTGTACACTTAAAAAATGGTTAACAGGGGGCCAGCCCCATGGCCGAGTGGTTAAGTTCACATGCCTTGCTTCGATGACCCAGGGTTTCACCAATTCGGATCCTGGGCATGGACACGGCACCACGCATCAGGCCACACTGAGGCAGTGTCCCACACAGCACAACCAGAAGCACTCACAGCTAGAGTCTACAACTATGTACTGAGGAGCTTTGGGGAGAAGAATAAAAAAAAAAAAGAAGAAGATTGACAACAGTTGTAGCTCAGGTGCCAATCTTTAAAAAAAAAAAAAAAAAGAAAAGAAAAGATTAACAGGGCCAGCCCGGTGGCATAGCAGTGAAGTTCGCACGTTGTGCTTCAGCAGCCCAGGGTTGACTGGTTCGGATCCCGGGTGCGGACATGCCTGCTGCTTGTCAAGCCATGCTGTGCCAGGCGTCCCACATGTAAAGCAGGGGAAGATGGCCACAGATATTAGCTCAGGGCCAGTCTTCCTCAGCAAAAAGAGGAGGATTGGTGGCAGATGTTAACTCAGGGCTAATCTTCCTCAAAAAAGAAAATGGTTAACATAGTAAGCTTTATGGCATTGTGTATTTTACTAAAGTAAAAAATTTGGAAAAAATGTATATATCAATGTACATATAAATGTGTGTATATGTACACACACACACATATACACACATATGTGTATTTATTTTTTTCACAGCAAAACACGAGAAAATATATTCCAAAATGTTAATGGTGCTTATATATTAGAGTGAGATTACAGATAATTTGTTTTCGTATGTGCTTTTCTCACTTTTTCAAATGTTTCACAATAATACTTTTATAATCAGATACACAATAAACATTATTTTTCACAACTCAAAAAATAAGAAAGTGCATTATCAAATAGCAAGTGCAATATTATTTCATTTTTAAAAAATAATGTATATAACCATGGGAAAACAGGAAGGTAAATAAAAAGGTTAATAATGGTTGGTTATCTCAGGGAAATAGGATTTTGGTGATTTTTTATTTTCTTCTTTTTGCGCGTCTTTATTTTTTATCATGTGTGTGTGTGTGTGTGTGTGAGAGGAAGATTGGCCCTGAGCTACCCTCTGTTGCCAATCTTCCTCTTTTTGCATGAGGAAAACTGTCACTGAGCTAACATCTGTGCCAATTTTCCTCTGCTTTATATTGTGGGACGCCACCACAGCATGGCTTGACAAGTGGTGCTAGGCCTGTGCCCGGGATCCGAACCTGAGAATCCCAGGCCACCAAAGTGCAGCACGTGAACTTAACCACTATGCCACTGGGCCGGCCCAGACTTTATTTTTTAAATTTTCATTAATTATGACATATTACTTTTGTAATATAAACTTGCATTAAAAAACACAATAAAGTATAAATACTACATAAGAAAATACTAATGACCCAGTCAATGCTGTACTTAAAAATTCACAGATCTAAATGCCTATGTTAAGAATAAAGAAAAATAATGCTGTCTAATGCCTTTCCTAACTCCTTAAGGTGCTGTATCTAGACTAATGTTTCTGAATGGATTACCACATTGAAGTTTAAACAATCAATATAACTTTAAATATTTTATTACTAAAAGTATTAATAATTAATTTAATTATTAATTATCATTAATGTAATTAGTATTGTTGGTTTATTATTGATTGATAACAATTAAAATTATTAAAATATTGAGTAATATTTACACCTTGCAGTTTACACAGAATACATACATTACGTTCTTCCTTAACTGCTTCTTCTAACTGAGCTGCAAATTGTGAACAACATATCAAGAATGAACTCAGATCATCCCCAACCTTTTGAAAAGAATAACAAAACAGAAAGTTACTTTTATTTCAGAACCCATATGTATATCCATTTATATTTCAGTATATTTAACTACTTTTGAAAATATTTTCACGTATGTAACTTATGTCCCTTCAAACACATAAGACAAGAAAGCATACTCTAAATGCTATCCTACCAAATTCTCCCAGAAAGAAAGTACATTCTGGGGAGTGGCCCATTAATGACATATACCCAGCTATGTCTCTCCAGTCATTCTCTCCTATACAGTTGCAGAAAATCAAGCATCCCAGACTTAGCCTCTTGAAATTGACAGGTGGCAAAAAAAGGTAGCCACTGTGTGTATACCTTATAAATATTTCTTTGTGTTAGAAAATGAATGCTAATTAGGACTTATTGTAAGTATATTTGCCAAGAGCTGTAGTCTTGCATCCTCACTTAATGGGCAAGAGAAAACTTTGACGAAAAAAATAGTTACAGGTTAAAATGTCACAATGATTGAATCTCTTCTAGTAGAGCAGTGACTTGTAAATCAGAGAATTGATCCATGATGAACAAATCTCAGATGCTTATATACACTCAAAGAATGTTCTCCATGAGGAATATGTTTGTTCAACATTACATTTTAAACATACTCATAGGCTCATATACCTCTTTGTCATGGTAAAGACCTATAATCATATAGGAGAGGGAAGAAAAACTGAAACAGTCATTCATGATAATGAAAATAGGAACGAACTAGAGTTACTAATCACAAATATAAAGTGAGACCATTTGCATACTTGGGGATTTTCTTCCACCCACATTCAGGTGCCAGATAGATAGAGAAGACAGAGATCAATTTGACCAGACTTGCAGATTAACAAAATAAATATCAATAAATAAGCAATCAATAAAGCAGGACAGGGCAAGAGAGTTAAGTACATATGCAAGGAAGGAATAATAATAACAATAGACCATGGAATTTAAGCTTAGGGAGGTAAGAACACAAGGAGATTTGGGACAGTAAAAGGCAGTAGGGCCAATAGATTATAGTTCCCAATGGAATCAAAGGACTTTTGGAGGCCTAATATTAGACAGACTAAGTGAGAAAGCTAAAAGGCAGTCGTCAGAGATTAGGATGGTTGAAACAAACTATGGAAGTTAAATAAGGCTACATACTGTATGATTTTATTTATATGAAATTCTAGAAAAGGCAAAACTATAGTGATAAATCAGTGGTTGTCTAGAGCCAAGGCAGGAGAGAACTGACTGTAAAGGGTACAAGGGAGCTTTCTGGGATAATAAAAATGCTTTACAATTTGATTGTGGTGGCAATTACAGAACTATAAAAAAAAAAGGAGGAGCTAAAAAGCAGAGAAATCCTATCCTGCACATTCTCATGGTAATTGTATTTCAAAGCTCTGCCAGGATTGAACCAAAATGTGAACCAAAACTATTTAAATTGAAGTTAAAACTCCTGCCAACTAAAATATTGGCAAGATCAAAGAAATCAGCCCCTCAGGGGAAGCAGCAATAGGAGACATTGCAGATTAGACAAATCAGATAAAACCTCAACCTAATTAAACATATGGATCAGTTCCCGCCCAACTCAACTCTTAGAGGAATGAGAATGATTAGCCCTTCACCCTAAATGCCATAAAGGAAACAGCAACCATTCTCTAGGAAACAAAACACTGTACCATAGTTTCCAATGTTCTTCTAAATACAATGCTTGGGATCCAATAAAAAAAAATCACAAAACATATGAAGAACCAGAAAAACACAATCCATAATCAAAGGAAAAACTAGTTAGAAGAAGCAATCACACTCTTCACCCAGATATTGGAATTAGCAGACAAGAAATTTTTAAAACTCTGTTATCAATAAGATAAAAGAATTTACAGGAAAAGATAAAGTAGGTGAGGAGAGGGATAACAGCAGGAGAGATATTAAAACCCCTAAAAAGGAACCAAAAGATAATCCTAAACGTAAAAATTACAATATTTAAAACTAAAAATGTCATAGGATTGAGCTTAACATCAGATCAGACACTACAGGAAGGATTGGCGAATTGAAGATAGGGTAATGTATGTTGTCCAAACTGAAGCAGAGAAGAAGAAAACACTGAAATAGATGAACAGAGTGTGAGTGAGTCTGATGTACATGTAATTGGAGTCTCAGAAAAAGGAGGGTGGGAGGCAGTAAAATATTTGAAGAAATAATGAATGAAAATTTCCAAATTTGATGAAAAAATCAACTCAGACTCAGTTTGATGAACTCCAACCAGAATAAACACAGAAAATATCTCACCTAGGCCCATCTTATCAAACTGCCGAAACCCAAAGATAAGGAGAAAATCTTTAAAGCAGTCAGAAAAAAAAAAGAGTAAACAATAATATCACAACAATAGCACAAAAACATAAGTGAGGAAAATGTTATTATACTGCTATAAAGTTCTCACATTAGAAATGAAGCAGTATAATATTAATTAAAGATATATTGTGATGCTAAAGATACATACGCAATCCCTACAGAAAGTACAAAAAATACATAGCTAAAAAGCAAAAAATGATATAAAATACTAAAAAATACATAATTAACACAAAATAAGACAGAAAAGAAAAAGAGCAAAAAACATACAGGACAAAAAAAAGCAAATAGCAGGAAAGTAGACTTTATTCACATTATTTCATTAACATTTCACTATAATAAACTAATTATATGACATGACATTTAATTGTATCAATTAAATGTAAATGAACCAAACAGCAATTAAAAGACAGAGATTGTCAGACTGGATAAAAAAGCAAGACTCACCTATATGCTATTTCAAAGAGACACAGTAAATACACAGTTATAGTTTGAAAATAAAGTTTGAGAGGAGATATACAATGACTAATCATAAGAAAGCTGATATCAAAGTAGACATCAGAACATAAAATTGTATCAAAGTAAAAAGTAGTTTTGGACTTCCTGTTCTGGCCATGATGGACTGGGCCAATTCCTCTAATCCTCCCCTCTACAACTAATATACTGCAGACAATACCACAAACCAACACAAGAAAATTCTGAAAGGTAGAAAGAGAAAGTAGAGGTCTCGAGAATTGAGGAATACTAGAGTTCCTTGGGTTTTCTTCATACCTATATATAAAATATCTGGAACACTAGGAAAGCCTGCAACCTGAACTGTCAATAAGTACAGACTAATAAAAAGCCCTAAGAAAAGCCACAGGACTGTGAAAAGGAGTCTCTAGCATAAAGCAAAACCTTTTCGACAATACCTATCCTACTTGAGCTAAACACCAAGAAAAAAACTGCACCACCACCCATAGGTGTCAACAGAACTGAAAAACAATATGGCAGTGAAATTTGGCCCTCTATGTCCCTCACCAGGGTGGTGTCAGCAAGGCTGACTGGAGAGTGAATGTCCACCACCTACTGGTGGTAGCAGGTAGCACTCCAATTCCTCCATCAGAATGGTGTTGGTGGAACGGAACAGGGAAGTGAATTTTCACCCTTGTCTGGAAGTAGCAGTCAGAATGAGTCTAGGAAGTCTGCTCTCATCACTATTATTAAATATAATACTGGAAGCCAGAGCCAGCACAATAAGTCAAGGAAAGGAAATAAAAAGCATTCAAATTGGAAAGAAAGAAGTAAAACTGTCCCTATTTGAAGAAGGCATAATTGTCTATGTAGGAAATTCCAAGGAATCTGCAGACAAACTCCTAGAATAAAAAAGTACATTGAGCAAAGTTACAAGATATAAGATCAACATAGAAAAAGATCAATCGTATTTCTATATGCTAGCAACAAACATGTGGAAACTGAAATTAAAACATAATGCCCTTAATAATCATTCCAAAAATCATGAAATATCAATGTATCAATCTAACAAATCATGCATAGGATCTGTATGATGAAAATTACAAAATTTTGATGAAAGGGCTCAAACAAGACCTAAATAAATGGAGGTACATACCATGTTCATCAATTGAATGACTCAACATTGGTGTTTTATTACATGGAGCCAAACTCAATCCCTAACTAACAAAACTAATTATAAAACAGAAGAATACTACTCCACGAGTAAAGTGTATTAAATTACAGTTGAATATTACGAAATATGTAAAATAATTCCTCTCATCAATAGATTGAAGGAGAAAAACGACATAACCACCTTAATAATTACACTATTTCAGTATATGCAAGGACATTTGTTTAAACTCTATAATCTCTTTATTGTTTTGGGTTTTTCTTAGCAAACTAGAAATGGAAGAATACTTTCTTAATGTGATAAAAAATATATACCTCAAGCCAACAGACAACCACATGCTTAAAAATTAAACAGGAGAGGCATTAGCATTAAAAGTAGGCTCAGGATATAGATATGTCTTCATTAAACTTAAGATAAATGCTGGCAGGGGATGGAAAAATCAGTACACTACTTTCAAGTTTCCTAACAGGATCATTTTCATAAATGGGGAATTCATTCTGAGAACATGTATGGACTCCAAAAGAAAATCTTAGCCCTTTTCAATGTTAACGTCTCTACATTTGGGTTACAAATACTTACAGATAAAGTTGATCCTTCCTGTTCAGGCTTCACAATTGGTGTTTCTCCATTTTGAATACTATACCCATAGGCTTCTTCCAAAGTAGAAACAACCTATGAGAAAATCAAAGCAAATTAAGTACTTTCATAGTTTAAAATTATTATATTAAATGTAAAAAGATATTTAGTCAATCATGTCAAGACCTTGTTAGCAGTAAAAATTATTTCTGCCAGCGCCATAAACTTAAATTTTATGTTTATGGGAGAGGGTCTGTCTATGAATACTTGAAGCATCAAGTCTACTTACCACCAAAGTATTCCTCAAAATCTGACTGACTCAACTTTCTTCTTTGAAGAGAATGCGGAAAATAGAGATGGAGATCAGAAAGCAATACATTTTTAAAGGAAATTCTCTGAGCTAACCACTCAAACTTTAAGCAAGTTCGTATTTTGGAAGTTTGACAAACTATATTCTTTTTATACTTGTGCTATTTCTCACTTGGTATTCGGTACATTTACAATTCAATTCTGGATCACCATGCAAAAAGAAACTCAGAGAAAGGGAGGTGGTTTTTTTTCCCCAACACTAAGAGCTAAACTTTCTAAAGTGCAGAGCAGAGTTAACATAGCAGGCATGAGACTGAGAAAGGCCTATCCTCAGAAAGATCTGCTTGCAAGGTTGGTCTTGGACTGGCACCTCAGAATTTGGATTTCAGGAGGGCTCCCACCATTCAATAACTGATAAAGTGGCTCAGTGCCCTTAAACTATCTGTGCAAACAATGTGATTTATGCTGAACACATGCTTTCCTTCAGGGAGTCTGGAATTTTTGTACATGCCAAGCAGAGAGTACCTAGGTAACCACTACCCCCAAAAAAACCCTGGGTACTGAGTCTCTGATGAACTTCTCTGGTAGACATTTCACGTGTTGTCACAATTTGTTGTTGGAGGAGTTTGTTACTGGAGTCACACCCATGTCCTGTGTGACTCCAAAGGGAGACGAATCTTGGAAGCTTGAACCTGGTCTCCTCTAGACTTCACCCCATGTGTCTTTTCTTTTTGCAGATTTTGTTTTGTACCTTTCACTGTAATAAATCTTAGCCATTAATATGACTTTATGCTGAGTCCAGTGAGTCCTCCTAGCAAATCACTAAACCCGGGGATGGTCATGGGGACCCCCAATACATAGACCAACAAATGTCTTACCATCTTCAGATGTTCGGTAACTTTCCTGATCAATTCCTCTTCTGACATGAAGTCATCTGTCTTACTTGATGGTATAGGCAAAGCATATCTTAAAATGGATTCTCCTGTTGGTGGAGATCTTAAGACCATCGGTTCAAGTTTATCACGTACTAATTTTGCCTTACGTTTTTGCTTTGATTTAGATGACCAAGGTGAACTAGGTCGTCCTTTTTTATTAGTTAATTCTGGAACATTTACCACTTTATCACTAACTGCCAACTGATGCTTTACTGGCTTCATTTTGTTATTTACTTAGCTTCCAAATTATAGATGAAAAAAAATTGTATTCCTTCCTGTGAATAAAATATTAAGATTTCAGATTCAAAATGATGGCAGGATTATCAACTATCTTGAAGATGGTGAATCCTAAAGTCGACTCCGGAGAAATTACAAAATGAAGAAGGAAACATTCCTAACAACAAATAATAACAAATTTAAAAAAAAAAAAAAACCTGTGAGAAACACCTCTAGGTGACTGAAGGCTGATTTAGGTATGGGCATTTAGGACGGGGGCTGAAGGAAGGGAATAAGACAGTGGCAGCACTGAGAATATATTCAGAAAACTTTAAAATTTTATTCTTACTTTCCCACCATTTTTAAACTAATATATGCCCTTTATATAGATCATTATTTCCGTAGGAGTAATAGCCTAGGCCCAGTGTATCAGCAAGGTAATATCAAGGTAGCACCAAAGTCATGCTGGAATAAGGAAGTATAGACTGGGCAGGCCATAGGATTTCATTCTTCTACTTCTCCCTTTCTCCAAAGCTGACTGATTAGGACTCAGGACAATGCCTCCTCCCAAAGAATTTTAAAATATATGCCTGACCACGGGAGTTGTCTGGTATACCAGAAAAATTAAGATAGAATAGCACTGGTTCTCTGTTGTCTGAAGCTCTCCAGACTTACAAAAGTCCCATTGTTGTGGGTTGAACTGTGCCCCCCAAAAACGTGTGTTCAAGTCCTAATACCTGGTACCTAAGAATATGCCCGTATTTGAAAATACAGTCTTTGCAGATGTAACCAAGGTGAGATGAGGTCATACTGGATTGGAGGGGGCCCTAAATCCAATGAGTGGTGTCATTTTAAGAAAGTCACGTGAATACACAAACACGTAGACATACAGGAAAGAAGCCCACGTGATAAGAGAGACCAGTGAGTGATGCAGCTGCAAGCCAAAGAATGTTCAGGATTGCCAGCACCCACCAGAAGTGAGGAAGAGGCAAGGGAAATCTTCCCCAGAACCTTTCGGGGGGGAGCACAGCCCGGCCAAACCTTGATTTCAGAATCCTAGACTCCATAACCGCGAGAGAACAAACTGTTGTTGTTTTAAGCCACCAAGTTTGTGGCGCTGTTTTAGGCAGCCCTAGAAAATTAACAAACATGCTGATGGAAGTGATCCAGTAGACGGCAACACAGAGTGAGCGATAGAGACAGAGACTGCTGGGATGACGTCCCGCAGTAAACAAGACGAAATGGGTTTTAATGCACAAACGGGCCGACACACTTTAGAAGGTTCATCCACGGTGACAGACAGGGAGGCAGAGATGTGGGCCGCTTCAAGAAAGCAGCAAAAAAAAGGATGGACACTCGCCTGATGCCAGAGTCGGCCTAACAAAGGGATCCATGAAGTTCACACGAATACAAAAATAAAAGCAACATGAGTGAACACTTGTATTTACAAGAAAATATGTAACGATTTTTACCTATTTACTTCATTTAACCCCCCTAATAATCCTAGGAGGTGGAGACTATATAGATTCGCCCAAGTTTATCACTTTCTACCACGAAGACAAACGTTTTCTGGTTTTCTTTCAAGGATTAACTTGATATTCATTTCAAACCCTTCGACGACACAGTGAACAAAATGGTGGGGGCGGGGGGATGATTTGCCTCAGATTCTGCACCAAAAGCAGCACAACTGCCACTGAGGCAGTCAGGCCGCGGGATCATTAAGAGAAAAGCCGGGGTGCTTTCGCCAGAGAATCTCCTGCGCACGCTGGCCCGCCGAGGGAGCCCCTGCGCCCCGGCGCTCCTGGGACGCCGCGTACCTGCCGAGGCCGTGGGCAGCAGTGACGGGGGCGGGGGGCGCCCCGCGAGGCTGGCTCTAAGGTGAAAACGCTGGCGATTCTGAGCCTCCCAGACTTCCTTCAAGACGGAAGCCCGCAAACCCTCCGGCCCCCGCTCCCGCTATCTCACTAACTGACATCTGTGCTGCGAGGAGAGGCCGGGACTGCGCGCCCCGGGGCGGCACCGACGAGCGCAGGGCGCCGGCCGCCGGGTCGGGCCGTTGACGCCGCGTCACGGGCGCCACGTCACGGTTGGCCGCCGCGGGCGCGAGCTGCGCATGGAGGCGCCGGAGCCGCCCTGGCCTTCCCGGCGCGCCGGACGCGGAGAGCGGCGGCCGCGGGGGCGTCGTCGGGAACAGGCCCGCGGGGCCTGCGCCCTCCTTCCCCCTCGCGGCGCTGCCTGTTCGTTTCTTCCAGGATGGGCCAGCAGCGCAGGTTCTTTCGGGCTTTGGGCCTAAAGAAATACAGCGCGGGCCCCTCCGACCCTTGAGCACTTGGGCTCCCCGAGCAAAGCCCGAGCGCCGGGCTCTCGTCAGCGCCAGTGCGGCGGAGCCCAGCCGGCGCCAAGGCCCCGAGTGACGCCGCGGGCTCGCGCAAGATGCTGGCTGCCGCAGAAGCGCTCTCTTGCCGTCGGTTCCCGCGCGCTGCGCTCCTACGCAGCTTCCCAAGGTAGAGTTTTTGAGATAGTTTGACTTCGAGAAATTCATTTTGTCTTTAAAAACTTGAAGATTATTAATGCAAAACACTTTCTGAGAAAGAAAGTTTGGTTGACCAAAGTAACATGTTTGAATATTTTAAGATATTAACTTGTAATGTGATTGTTAATAATGGTTGTGTTTGAGAACTGGCTCGTCAGATTCCTGAAAATTTAACCGTCGCTTCTCAAGAGCTGGTGGAAGCTACCCCCAGCGTACCGTTGGTGCAGTTGGGAATGGCCGGAAAGGGACGCGAAGAAACCTTCTGGAGCGCCACAGATGTTCCATTTCCGGCTCTGGCTTTTCTGGGTGTGTTCAAAAAACCATCAGGATTTACAGTTATCATTTGTGCATTTTCCAGTATGTATTGCATCGATAATAGCGACAGAAAAATATTTGTATGGTGATCAAACTTAAGTGCTACACCAACAGGAAAAAAAAAAAAAAGCTGGCTATAAATTTGTTTACAAAGAACTGAATTACTAAGTTCAAAATCTCTCGAAAGCATTGTAAATGGAAGGAGTGAGAAGGCGAAACTAAAAATCAGAAAAGAGACATTTAATTTAAAAGACAGATTCTCCAACTCTAGATTTTTTTTTTTTTTAAAAAGTCTATTCAGGTTCTTTGCCCATTTGGTTTGTGTTTTTTTTAAAGATTGGCACCTGAGCTGACATCTGATGCCAATCTTTTTTTTTTATTATTCTCCTCAAAGCCCCCCAGTATATAGTTGTATATTCTAGTTGTAGGTCCTTCTCGATGTGGCACGTGGGATGCCTCCTCAGCATGGCCTGATGAGTGGTGGTGCCGCCTCAGCACCCAGGATCTGAACCAGCGAAACCCTGGGCCATGGAAGCAGAGTCAGCGAACTTAACCACTTGGCCGTGGGGCCATTCCCCAAACTCTAGATTTGACATAGCAGATTTCTACTATTTTCTAGAGTCTAGAACCCTGAAAATTGATTCTGTCCAGTAATTTCTAATTTTGCTGGTAAAATCTGAATGTTCAGGTTGTCAGTTAAGCATATATAAGCAACCACTCAGTGTGAGCCTCGCCAAAAATCCAGCATCCTTTTCTCTTTGTGGACTTAATATTCAACATAGGTGAGAACCAAACCTAAGTTTCAGTGCTGGTGAAGAAGAAGAAGTGAAGAAGTCTAAAAAGCAAATATGTGTAAGCTTGGAATGTCAAAGTTTGCAGTGACTCAAATCTGTGACATGAATGAATTCATTTTCTTTGAAAACAGGCAAGCAATACTTAGGGATAGAAGGAAGCTGTTTCATCTGATGAAGGATATCTATGAAAATTCTACAGCTAACATCATATTTAATGGTGAAAATTGAATAATTTTCTCTTAAGATTGGGAAGAAGGCAAGGATATTTGCTCTTACCATTCTATTCAGTATTGTACTGGAGGTCTGAGCCAGTGCAATAAGGCAATAAAGAGAATAAAAGACATAATGATTGCAATAAGAGACATAAAACTGTCATTATTTAGACATGACTGTGTTTAAACAAAATCCAAAGAAACCTACAAACAAGTTACTAAAACTCATAGTTAAGTGTAGCAAGGTCATGAGTTGATGGTCAAGAAAGTTGAAGGTCATTATACAAAAATCTATTGTATACCTGTATACCAGCAACAAACAATTGAATTCCTTTAAAACGGAATATTAGCTTTTTAAAAAATCATTTATACTATGATAAAAAATAGATATTTAGGAACAATTTTAACATAAATTATGCAAGACATCTACAAATGAAACTATAAAACATTACTGAGAAATTGAAAATGACCCAAGTAAATGGAGATATACACTGTGTTCCATGGACTGGAAGACTCAATATTGATGAAATGTTAACTGTTTTTAAATTAATCTATGTTTGTCAATATTAAATTTATAGGTAAAATGCAATTGCAATCAAAATCCAAACTATTTGGTAGAAATTGACAAAATAATTTTGCAATTTACATGAAAATGCAAAGATCTAGACTCACAAAACAATCTTGAAAATGAGCAAATATTTGAATAATTTATCCTGCGTGGCTCCAAGAGTTATTATAAAGCTATAATAATCAAGTCAATATGGTATTGCACAAAGATAGATTAATGGAACAAAATAGTTCAGAAATACAGCTACTCATATACATTCACTTGATTTCAGCAATGCAAACGCACTTCAATAGGGAAAGAAAAATCCAACAAATGGAAACAGAACAGCTGATGTCATTATGGGGGGAAAAGTTG
Organism: Equus quagga; assembly: GCF_021613505.1. Classification (NCBI taxonomy): domain Eukaryota; kingdom Metazoa; phylum Chordata; class Mammalia; order Perissodactyla; family Equidae; genus Equus; species Equus quagga. The sequence goes on from NC_060278.1 coordinate 4,242,608, forward strand.
TCCATGATTCCTGGCTAATACCATATCTGAAAATTAATTTGAATTGAGTCATAGACCTCGTACCACGGACATGTATCACTTATATCATTCTTCAAGGGATAATGTGAAAATTTCTGCCTTCAGCCAAGATGGAGTAATGGACTGGGTTTGTTCTCCTGGATAGAACAACTGAAAAATCAGACAAGATATACGAAAGAATGAATTATGAGTTTCAGGACATTGTCTATCAGGTAATGAATGATAGTGATCCCTGTGTAACAAGAAACAAATACGATGAGCCCTATCATGTTCTAAGCTTACTTACTGAAGAGAGGAGTTTTCAAGTCAGAATGCAAAGAGGGAAGAAGCCAGGCAGATTCCAGAAGTCTCCCTGAGGAGAGCAGAGATGTCCTGGAAGGCAAGGGAAGCTAAAGTTCAGAGGAGAGAATACTGGCAAAGACAATGAAGAACATATAGAGCTCCATAGGTCTTCAGAGGGACCCCGTTAAGTCCCCAGCTGATTAATGACCACTGTATGCATGTGTTGAAACTAACCAAGGCTAGGGAAAGAATCCCCTGAAAGCGTCAAATGGTACAATACTCAGAGTTCACAAAGAGTTGGGAATATTTCATGCCCTCACCAGCTGGGGTGAAAATCATTCTAATTCATGGGTACTCAAAAGTACTTAGAAGGGTTTTGCCTCAGGAGGGACTCAAAACTAGTATTACACTAAACACTCCTTCTGCACCTGCCAAATAAAGCTTCAAAGTAGGACCTGAAAGGATCAACTGTTACCAGTGGCTTGAGTGAGACCCAGAACAAAGATGAAGAATTTATAGGCATACCAAAACATCAAGCACCCAACAAGGTAAAAGTCACAATGTCTAGTATCCAATAAAAAGTTACAAAGTCTGCAAAGAAACAGGAAAATACAATATATAATGACATAAAAATGATCCGAAATGGTCCCAGGCGTAACAGCTGATAGCATTAGTAGACAAGGACAATAAAAGTTGTTACAACTGTGTTCCATATATTCAAGAATCTAGAGGAAAGATTGAACATACTAAGTACAGACATGAAAACCTTCAAATCAGCTTTACAGAAACGAAAATTATAATGTCTGACATGAAAATAAAAATGCACCAGATGAGAGAAACAGTAAATTAGCAATTATGGAAGAAAAGATTCATAATGCTGATGTCATAGTATGAGACACTATCCAGAAAGAAAGATACAGAAAAGACTTTGGGGAAAAAAATTATCAAGATTTCTGTGAACTGTGGAACAACTTCAAGTGACATAATATACATGTATGTGAATTCCTAAATATTTTTCTAAGTTTGATGAAAAGAACACCACAGATCCAAGAATTTCAATAAACATTAGCATAAGGAACATGAAGGAAACAAGACACATCATAAATTTCTTAAAAGCAGTGAAAAAGAGAAAATCTTAAGCAAGAAGGAAAACATGTTACCTACAGAGTAACAAAGATGACAACAGATATTTTATCAAAAACAGTACAAGACAACATTATGCTAAATGAGATGTCAGAAAGAGAAAGACAAATAATGTGTGATATCACATAATTAGAATTTAAAAAGGTAAAACGTAAAAGAAAACCAGTAAGATAGTGGTTACTAGGGGATGGTGGCTAGGGGGATAAAATTGATGTCATTTAAGGGTACAAACTTGCAATGAGTAGTAAGTAAGCCATAGTGATGTAATGCACAGTGTAATAAATATAGACAATATTGTACTATAATTATGTAATGTAATAGAAGTGCTAAATATCACTATATTGGCAATCATATTGCGATATATAAATGTATCAAATTTTAGAAAATGCAAGACAGGAGACAGTAGAGCAACATAAAGTACTGAAAGAAAAAATATGAAATGGTCAATCTAGAATTCTTTATCTAGAATAATTATTATTCAAAGAACAACACAAAAGCTGAAAGAATTATTCAACAGCATACCTACACTACAATAAATGTTGAAGGACATCTTTCAACCACTTGGAAATACAGATCTATCAAAGGATTAGAGCACTAAAAATGGTAACCACGTGAGTATACATAAATAGATTTTTATTTAAATTTTCAAAGATAATAACTAAAGAAAAATCAGTAACAATGTAGTGAAGAATTTATAACATATATAAAAATAAAATGTATGACAATGGTAGCACAAAAGCCAATTGGGAGACATTGAAATATACTATTGGAAGGTTCTATTTCTATATGTGAAATGTTATAATATCACTTGGAAATAGGCCGTGATGTAGGCTGGATAATGGTCCCCAAAGATTCAAGTCCTAACCTCTGGAGTCTGTGAATGTTACCTTATATGGCAAACTTTGCAGATGTGAATTAGGATTTCAACATGGGGAGATTCTCCTGGATTATCTGGGTAGGCCTTAAATGCAATCACAAGTGTCCTTGTAAGAGAGAGGCAGAGGGTGATTTCACAGAGACAAAAAATGAGAATGCACGTTGCCATGGAGGCAAAGATAGGAGTGATGTGGTCACAAGTCAAGGAATGCCAGCAGCCACCAAAAACAGGAAGAGGCAAAAAACTAATTCTCCTCTAGGGCTTATGGAGAGAGTAAGACCCTGCCAACACCTTGACTTTAGTCCAGTGAAACTTATTTCAGATTTCATGAGAAAATAATTTTTTGTGTTTTAAGCCATTGAGCTTGTAATGATTTGTAACAGCAACCATAGGAAACTAATACAGATAAGTTAAAGATGTGTACTCCGAAACCTAAAGTAACCAATAAAATAACATAAAAAGTTACAGCTAATGACTCAAAAGTAAAAAGGAGATAAAATGGAATTTTGAAGATTTTCAGTCTAAAAGATGGCAGAAAGAGAGAATAAAGGAAATAACAAATGGGACAAGTAGAAAAATAGCAAGATGGTGGCATGAAGTCCAACCATATCAGTAATCGCTTTAAATGTAAATGGTTTAAAGATCCTGATTATAAGGCAGAGATTGTAAGAATGGATAAAAAGGCAAGACCCAATTGTTTGTTGCTTAAAATAAACTTACTGTACATCTAAAGACGAAAAATAGTTTAAAGTACAAGGATAGTGGCAAGAAATGTAAAGATGAGAGATTTTACACTGCTCAGAAGCCAACAAGTTAGCCTGCCAAAACTTCATAATTGCTGGAAGTCAATACAGGACTCCTGGATCAGAGACAGAGGACTTTAGTATTGAAGGCACAGCAGGCAGCATGAGCTTTATGTTTGAATCAGTTACCCTGGTGCCAAGTCCAAAAGGATAATACAGAGGTGGGCCCAGAGGGATGGAGAGTACACAGTGGGTCTTTTCACATTTGAGGGACCACAAGCTTAGGGAACCAAATCTTTTAAAGGAGCTGCTAGCAAACCTACCCAATTATTGCCCTAGAAGGAGTAGTTCTCTTTATTATTGTGGTCAGGAAACAAATTCTGCCCTCTGCCCAGGTGCAAGACTGTATCTCTATCTTTCAAGATTGTTTGCTACATGAATATCCTTTTTAAAAAGGTAGTCCAGAACAAAAGCTGAAACAAGAAGTGCAAAAATGTAAATAATCCATGGAAAATCGTCTTCCAATAGATGGAAAAAGGATACTATGCTAACACTGATCAAGAGAAAGCTGTAGTTTTTATATTAATCACAGAAAAAGTAGATTTTTGAGTGAAGACTATTACCAGGGATAAAGTGGGTTATTTTATAATGATAAAGAAGTCATTCGCTAAGAAGACATAACAATACTAAACCTTTATAAAACCAACAAGAGAGATTCAAAATACATAAAACAGGACTCCAAAGAGAAATAGACGAACCCACAAATAGAGTCAGAGATTTCATCACTCTTTCCTCCATAATTGATAAAAGAAGTAGACAGAAAATCAGGATATACAAACTTGAGTAACACTTTCAACACTAACAACATTATCAATCAATTTGAAGTACTTCACATTTATAGAACATTGAAAGAAAAAAGACTTAAGAATACATAATCTTTTCCCTTCACATGGAACATTTACCAAGATACACTATCTTATGAGCTATAAAACAAATCTCAAAATCTTAAAATTATATTTTAAAAAATTGTAACTATGTGTGGTGATGGATGTTAACTAGACTTATTGTAGTGATCATTTCACAATGTATACAAATATCAAATCATTATGTTGTACACCTGAAATCAATATAACATTATTTGTCAATTACATCTCAATTTTTTAATGTATATTTTCATAGAGCAATGGAATTTTATAAGAAATCACTAACCAAAAGATCAGGAAAATCCATAAATATCTAGTAACTAAAAATAAATAGTAATTCATGATGGGTCAAAGAAGTAATCAGAATGGAAATTAAAAAGTACTTTGAACCGAATGAAAATAAAAATAAAGCATATCAAAATGTGTAGGATGCAGCTAAAGCAGCATATAGAGGGAAACATGTCACTAAACATCTAAAATAGAAGTGAAGAAAGTTCTCAAATCAATGACTTCAAACTAGAAAGGCAAGAAACAAAAGAGAAAATCAAGCACACAGGAAGCAGAAAAAAGGAAATGATTAAGAACAGAAGTGAGTGTGATAGAAAACAGAAAAAAAAAATCAAGAAAATTAAAAAAAAAAATCTGGTTCTTTGAGAAGATCAACAAAAGTGATTAATATCTGCCCAGAGTAATCAGAATAGAGAGAGAAAAGACACAAATTACCAATATCAGAGACGAGAGGTAGCATCACTGCACATCATTCTACAGAAGTTAACAGGATAATAAGGGAATATTATGAACAACTTTATGCCAATAAATTCAACAACTTAGGTGAAGTGGATAAATTCCTTGAAAGACAGAACTGCCAACACTTATTTAAGAAGAAATTGATATCTTGAATAACTATATCTATTAAAGAAATTGAATTTGTACTTAAAAATCAAGAAAAGTTTTCCACCAAGAAAACTCCAGGCCCAGATAGCATCATTGATGAATAATATAAAACACTAAAGAAGAAATAAAACAAATGTTATATAGATACATCAAGAAAACTGCAGAGGATCCAGGAATACTTCCCAACTCATTCTATGAATTAGCATTACCCTGACACCAACACCAAAGACATTATAAGAAAAGAAGACTACAGGTCAATATCACATATCAACACGTATGCAATAATTGTTAATAAAATTTTAGCAAATTGTACCAAACAACATAAAAAAGATAATAATCATGACCAAGTTTGGTTTATCCCAAGAAGGCAAGATTGCCTTAAGATATGAAAATCAGTGTATCATGTTTACAAACTAAAACACACACACACACACACACACACACACACACACACACAGGATCATCTAAATAAATGTTGAAAAGACAGTGGACAAAATCCCACATCCATTCCAGATTTTTTTTAAATTTGAAAACTTGACATAGGAAGAAACTTCTTCAACCTGATGAAGCACATCAATGAAAAACCAATGGGTAACATCATACCTAATGGCAAAAATTGAGTTTTCCCCCTATGATAAGGAGCAAGGCAAGGCTGTCTGCTCTCATCACTTCTATTCAACAATGTACTGGAACTCCTGGCCTATTCAAAAAGTCAAGGAAAAGAAATAGAAGGTATTCAAATTGGAAAGGTAGAAAAATAAAATTTTAATAAAGAGGAAAAATGGCCCATGTAGAAGATCTGATGAAATCTTCAAAAATGAATAAGTGAGTTTAACATGATTGCAGTATACCAAGAGCAAAATATGAAAATCAATTGTGATTCTATATGCTCTCAATGAACAATGAGAAAGTAAAATAGATACGACTTACAATGGCATCAAAAATATGAAATATTTATGCATAACGTTGACAAAAACCTCTACACTGATAACTACAAAAAATTGCTGAGAGAAAATAAAGAAGACCCAAATAAACGGAGATATCCTGTGTTCATGAATTAGAAGATTTAATAATGTTAAGATGTCAATTCTCAGCACTTGATTTATAAATTCAATACAATCTGGATCAAAATACAAGCAGACATTTTTTTTAATTTTAATTTTCTTTTTGTTAATTGCAGTAACATTTGATTATAACATTATATGGCTTTCAAATGTACATCATAATATATTTCGAATTCTGTGTAGATTACATCATGTCCACCACCCAAAAAGTAATTATAGTCCCTTCCCTCACATGTGACCCTAATCACCCCTTTTGCCCTCCCCCACTTCCCCCATGGTAACCACCAATCCATTCTCTGTTGCTATGTGTTTCTTCGTCGTCATTTTTTTTTTTTTAAAGATTTTATTTTTTCCTTTTTCTCCCCAAAGCCCCCCCGGTACATAGTTGTGTATTCTTTGTTGTGGGTTCTTCTAGTTGTGGCATGTGGGACGCTGCCTCAGCGTGGTCTGATGAGCAGTGCCATGTCCGCGCCCAGGATTCGAACTAATGAAACACTGGGCCGCCTGCAGCGGAGCGCGCGAACTTAACCACTCGGCCACGGGGCCAGCCCCTCTTCGTCGTCGTTTTTATCTTCTACTTATGAGTGAGACCAGACAGTATTTGACTTTCTTCCTCTGACTTATCTCACTCAGCATAATACCCTCAAGGTCAATCATGTTGTCACAAATGGCCAGATTTCGTCATTTCTTATGGCTGAGTAGTGTTCCATTGTGTATAAATACCACATCTTCTTTTATCCATTCTTCCCAGGATGGGCACCTAGGTGGCTTCCAAGTCTTGGCTATTGTGAATAATGCTGTGATGAACATAGGGGTGCATGTATCTTTATGCCTTTGTGTTTTCAAGTTCTTTGGATAAATACCCTGCAGTGGGATAGCTGGATCATGTGGTAGATCTATTCTTAATTTTCTGAGGATACTCCATACTGCTTTCCATAGTGGCTGCACCAGCTTGCACTCCCACCAGCAGTGTACAAGGGTTCCCTTCTCTCCACACCCTCTCCAACATTTGTTGTTTCCTGTCTTGTTGATTATAGCCATTCTGACCGGAGTGCGGTGACACCTCATTGTAGTTTTTATTTGCATTTCCCTGATAGCTAATGATGTTGAGCATCTTTTCATTTGCCTGTTGGCAATCCATATATCTTCTTTGGAGAAATCTCTGTTCAGATCTTTTGCCCATTTTTTAATTGGGCTGTTGGTTTTTATGTTGTTGAGCCATATGAGTTCTTTGTATATTTTGGATATTAACCCCTTATCTGATATATGGCTTGCAAATATCTTTTCCCAATTGTCAGGTTGTCTTTTCATTCTGTGGATGGTTTCCTTTGCTGTGCAGAGGCTTTTTAGTTTGATGTAGTCCCATTTGTTCATTTATTCTTTTGTTTCACTTGCTCAGTCAGACAGGGGACTTGAAAATATGCTGCTAAGAGCAATGTCAAAGAGTGTACTACCTATGTTTTCTTCCAGAAGTTAAATGGTTTCAGGTCTTACATTCAAGTCTCTAATCCATTTTGAGTTGATTTTTGTGCATGGTGTAAAATAATGGTCTACTTTCATTCTTTTGAATGTGTCTGTCCAGTTTTCCCAACACCATTTATTGAAGAGACTCTCCTTTCTCCATCATATGCTCGTGGCTCCCTTGTCGAATATTAGCTGTCCATAAGTGTATGGGTTTATTTCTAGGCCCTCATTTCTGTTCCATAGATCTGCGTGTCTGTTTTTGTGCCAATACTATGCTGTTTTGTTTACTATGGCTTTATAGTATATTTTGAAATCAGGGAGCGTAATACCTCCAGCTTTGTTCCTTTTTCTCAGAAATCCTTTGGCTATTCGAGGTCTTTTGTTGTTCCATATAAATTTTAGGATTCTTTGCTCTATTTCTGTGAAAAATGTTGTTGGAACTTTGATAGGGATTGCATTGAATCTATAGATTGCTTTAGGAAGTATGGACATTTTAACTATGTTAATTCTTCCAATCCAAGAGCACGGAATATCTTTCCATTTCTTTGTGTCTTCAATTTCTTTCAACAATGTTTTATAGTTTTCTGGGCACAGATCTTTCTCTTCTTTGGTTAAGTTTATTCCTAGGTATTTTATTCTTTTTGTTGCAATTGTAAATGGGATTGTATTCTTAATTTCTCTTTCTGCTACTTCGGTGTTAGTGTATAGACACACAACCAATTTTTGTACATTGGTTTTGTATCCCGTGACTTGACTATATTCCTTATTGTTTCTAAAAGTTTTTTAGTGGATTCTTTAGGGTTTTCTAGATATAAAATCATGTCATCCGCAAAGAGTGACAGTTTCAGATCTTCTTTTCCAATGTGGGTCCCTTTTGTTTCTTTTTCTTGCCTGATTGGTCTGGCTAGGACTTCCAATGCTATGTTAAATAAGAGTGTGACAGTGGGCATCCTTGTCGGGTTCCTGTTCTTAGAGGGATAGCTTTCAGTTTTTCTCCATTGAGAATGATATTTGCTGTGGGTTTGTCATATATGGCCTTTATTATGTTGAGGCATTTTCCTCCTATACCCATTTTATTTAGAGTTTTTAGCATAAATGGAGGCTGTATCTTGTCAAATGCTTTCTCTGCATCTATTGAGATGATCATGTGATTTTTATTCTTCACTTTGTTAATGTGGTGTATCACGTTGATTTATTTGCAGATGTTGAACCATCCCTGCATCCCGGGAATGAAACTCACTTGATCATGATGTGATTTTTTTTTTTTTT